>NC_034409.1:136347111-136369854 GCF_002078875.1 Numida meleagris | reverse complement strand
AGTCACCATCCCTGGAGGTGTTCAAGAAACGTTTAGATATAGCGTTGAGAGACCTGGTTTAGTGGGGTTATGTTGGTGGTAGGTGGATGGTTGGACTAGGTGATCTTGTAGGTCTTTTCCAACCTAGCTAATTCTATGATTCTATGATTCTATGATTTTCTTTAGAAATGTCCTCATTTTCTGAACTTAAACGTTAATCCTGATCCAACAGAAACTGTTCAGTATGTTTCTTTCTTTTCTTTCAAGGCTTTTTTTTTTTTTTTTTTTAACTGTGGATCAGTGTAAGAAATTAACAGAAAGATACAGAGCTCTATTAGCACTAGGATTTTGATTTTCCCAAATCCAAAGAGTGTTGTCAGTTACAGATGCAATAAACCTTCTTGTCATGAACACAGTATTCACTAGTGTATGCCAATTTGAACTGACATGGTGTGTGGCATACAGGCCCACAGGATGGGCCTGTGTTTAACAGAAAGCAGACCTGGCTAACCATGCTGTGTAATCCGCACGTCTAATTTCTGCCATCAGTCAGGCTATTCACCAGGAAATTGAGCCATGCCATGGAAGCCTATTTTTATTTACTTGGAGAGATTTCAGGTGCTTGATGTGTAAGGAAATGTTAAGGGTGGAGATTTCATGAAATGCTTCTCTTTCCTTCTCTTCTTGATTTGTTAGATCCAAAATCAAACAGCTGGAGAAGTTTCTCTCTCTCTCTCTCCTTTTTTTTTCTCTTTTTTTTTTGTGTGGTTTTCTTTAAATCAACCTTTTGATAGTTAATCTAGCTCTGAGCAGGAACAGAGTCAGCATATCCCCTTAACCATAGGCTCAGATGTTCTGCATTGACTGCTGTTTTGACATTCTTGGATGGAAATCCATCCCTTAATACTCAAACGTGATTCACATACTGGTTCTCTGGCATGCCTTTGCCTGTGACCATCTGTTGTGGTGGCACTGTGCCTGCTCAAAAAACTCCAGTGCTTCATACACTGTGCTGGTTTCATGAGGGCATAGGTATCAACCAAATATAGAGTTAGAAAGATAGCTAACAACACGTCATTGTAGCTGCAAGATTACTCCTCTCGCTGGTAAGGAATCCCAAACCAAGCACACATTTCAGAATAAGCATTTCAGGTACATCATAAACTTATCCCAAACACGTATGTTTACACTCATATATATAAAGGTAAACAAATCTTATTTAAAAAAAAAAAAGCAATGAGAGCAACAAAAACCACACAAAAACCAAAACTAACCAAACAGTAGGTCTTGGAATTACTAGAAAATATCTACATATTCAATTTTCTTTGAGAGAGCAGCAAAGACTTGTAGAAGACTTTTTTCCAAAAGTTTTGTAGCCATTTTGCAAACAATGTTTGCAGACATTGCAAACAAACAATGAATAGATGTAGGTGTTTCTTGTACCTATCTCAATTTAAAATTCCATGCACTGATATTACGTAGATATTGTAAAAACGATTTGGGAATATTTACTTGATTAGTAATTGGGGATCGCTTGAAAGAGACCTCCTGCTGAGTTGCTTAAAAAAAAAAAAGTCACATTCTTTGGATGAATAAAGAACACAGAAATATTCATGACAAGTGAAATTTGAGTCAGGTTACATATGAATGTAATTATGATGTGAACTTTACAAAGCTGATATCAAAGATAGGGTGTCCTTTTAGGGTAAAACTAGGAGTTAGCATTTTCAAGACTTGTAGAACAAAAATTTAGATCATAATCTAGTTTTATTTACACCTTATAAAAGATACAGTACCTACTGGTATTACTAATACAAAAGAATAGTAAAAATAAATGTTTACATTGCTAATATTTCTATCTGTAAAAAGCAGTTTACAACCATAGGAAGGTAAAGTTCCTATCCAGCTGAATTTAAAATAAATTGTAATACATGAGAAAATAACACTGAATTACATGGACAAGATAAAAAGCAGATCAGAAAGAGCCTAAGAATGTAAAATAGTGGGAAGGAGAAAAAAGTGAAACCAGGCTTGCCACAGGACAGAATGGTACAGCCTCAAAGACAGGAGCAAGGAATCTGAATCTGATGTGGAAAAAAGGAATGTTGTCAAGAAACTGGGATAATAATCTGTATGTTAGTATAGAAAATAATACTAGCAACAGGACATAAATGGGAAAGTGAGTTGGAGGAGTCTAGGAGAAAATGATTTCAGAAACACAAAAGCCATGAAGGAGAACTGAAATTCCCTTTGATTGGAGAGAAGATACGTTCTATACAGCTTATGAAAGAGCCGAAGTCAGCAGAATTGGAGAGAGATTATCATGAAGAGGAAAAAGAGTCAAAATAATAGACATATGTCAACATGATGGTCTGAAAGTTTCCTCCCCAACCAGAAAGTTCCCAAGCAAATTTTTTCTTGTGAATGCTGCAATTCTTCACAGAGATGGATGAGAACATTTCCAGTCAGCTATTGCAAAGGTGGAATTTAAAGACAAACTGAGGATTCCTTTGAGCAGCAACAGTTGCTCAGTATGGGTGCCACTCTTTTACAATACTGTGCTAGCTCTGTTCTCATCAATACCTGCTCTTCCATGTAGAATAGGCTTGTCAAAACCCAGAACAAGATATGACCTTTAACACCTGTTTTTCTTCTTTGCTTGGACTTGTTTTGGACTTCCTTTCTCAAGAACAGATTGCCCTTCTGAAAGACTGGAGAAGGATACTGTGGGCTTATTTGCTTATAGTTGTTGCTTATAGAACAACTTGTGCACTTGTTAATACAATAAATGTCTCTTGCAATAGACTGTACATCTACTTGGATCAGGAATTTTCCGTTCTGGTAGCCACAGAAATAGAGAACAAACAGATGATCCTGGGAGCAAAATAGTTATAATCTGAAGGCCTCTCGAAAAATAAGTATCTGTTTAAGCATTTCACTGACTACTGAACTGGGATCTAATTTTGAGTTTCAGTGTTTTGCTTGTATTGACAAGAGACTGAAAGACGTGTTTGTTCTTTGGGATGTAAGTTCCCTCTGACAGAGGCTGTGTCATTGGAAAACAGGCCCATGATTTGCTACAGCTTAAAAAACATGCCTTTGAGTCATGAGTGTTTGCCTGCGGCTGATACTTTCTGACTAATCTCATCAGTGCAGGAAGGGAAAGGGTCTTCACCTGATGAGGAGAAGATCAACTGTCTGTGGAGAAGGTCTACTAGGATATGGTGTATGGTGTCCATGGCCTTAGGAATAAATGCTCACTGCCAAACTTAAAATTCTCCTACTCTATGTTTTTAATAGAATCATAGAATATCCCGAGCTGGGAGGGATTAATAGCAAAACATTTAAATATTGACCAATGTTGACTCTTGTCTACCATTGAAAAGAACAAGTAGAAATGTCTAGAATATATAAGAGATGATTAATTTATCTTGATTCTTGAGACATGTACATGGAATCCATCTCTGAGAACAGGTGTCATTTATCCAATATTGTTTCTTGTTATAATCTGTTTGCCTTGACCTACCACATCCTCATAAACCTGTACTGAAATAAGCGTCTGTTTTAAGTTCCCCTTGGATATGTTTGACAAAAAGGTTTATAAACAGATGGTACTAAAAGCTGTAGTTGAGCTGGAAAGGAAGAATATATCAAAGTTAAAATGCATCACTTTATCCTTCAAAGCTGTGTGGAAAGGTTTACAAATGGATTTGCAGGTTTTGGAATACTCATTCATTTGTAAAGAGTATTAAGTCAATAAGAATTCGATAACGTGCTTGGAAATGATTATAAAGAGAGAATGATTTCTTAACAAAAATATATATGTTTTTGTATCAGTTATATGCATAAATATGTTTATGTTTCTAATTCATAATTTTAAACAATTTTTTGTACTTTCTTGAATCAAGAAAGGGAAAAATTCTTTAGGTAAAAGTCTGTCTCAAGTTTTAAAATATTAAACTACTTTCCAGATAAAAAGGAAAGGAAAAATGGAGTCAGTTTCATCTCTAAATTACAGCTCTGTGCCTTTTAACAGCTGCATAAATTCAATTTCTGTTTGTAACTTACACTTGTTTACTCTATGTCAAAAATAAAATATTAACTACAGCTTTGGAAACATGCACTGAAGAAGTTAGCAAGCTATAATTAATTCAGTTCATTCTGGTATTCCCATCTACGATGATGTGTGTAGCCAATGTTTTATAATGTTATAATAGTAAGTAGAGATTTTCGTGCCATATGAGAGGTCCATAATCTTTTGCAGTGTTGGTCCACCAAAGATTGGCAAAACCAAGATGTAAAGTTTTCTCTAAGAGAGCACTCTTACGTGTTACACAATCTTTAGTGTTTAAAAACAACCCAGAAAAGCAGATTAAAAAAACAGTGATTGCACAGCAAAGCAAATGCAGTTACAACAGGCTCTGGACAGTGGTGAGCTATACCTTAGACCCTGGGAACATGAAGGATATGTATTCCTAAAATCATTTTTAAATTTAAGAGCGCTTGGATGCCGGGAGGAATATTGTCAGGGAATGGTATGTTTCTTTAGTAGAAGGTGGCTGCCAAGCAGGATCACTGAGTGCTTAATCACGCTTATATTAAAGCTGAGACACATGAACTGAAACAGTTATTATAGGGAATAATTAGAGATCAAATTAAAAGCATTAGAACTGCCAGGAAGATCAAAGCAAACCATTCCCTGTGAGAAGTGGACACGATGTTGCTCAGAAAAGGTAGAAGCAAAGATTTGCAGTGAAGATTGCATTCTCTAACATAAAAATGCTTAATAACAGTTAAGGTACATCTTATCAAAACTACACACAAAGAGATAGAGTCAGATAATGGGATAATACCTGCTTGCAGGAAGTATTGGGCAGGTGCTCAACAACATCAAGAGCAAGTGATTCTGTTTTGAGAAAAACCTGAAATTTTACAAAGCAAAAAAACAGCAAATCCCATGAATATCCTGCAAACTCTAAATTAAAAAATGAAACAAAAAAAAGGAAAGGATGGTAAACTGCCAGAACTGTACACAGAACATCAAGAAGTTCATCAGTTTAGAGACCCGTGGTCTGAAAAGAGAAGTACCTGATGATTTCCACCCTTCGACAAAACTGGTTGTAAAAGTGATATGAGGAGATCAGAAGACAAGAAATATCTGGACAAACTGGTTGCCATTCATGCTAGAATAAAGAAATACTAATTTCTGAAGACAGTAATTGTCAGTCTATTAAGATAATATCCCTCTCAGTTCTACCGAAAATACGTGTATAACTGCTGTGTATTCTCTTTTTATAGATGGGATAATGAAAAGGCAATGAAAATTTATCCAAATTGATGAAGAGAGTTTGTTTCTTGGTATTTTTCTTGCTACTGTGCAGAATGGTGTGCACACACCTATGAAAACCACATCTCCTTCCCTTCTCCCTGAGAAGTTGCAGGCACATGAAGAAGCAGTACACCCAGGCACATAAGATGGATCCACTGGCAGTAGTTAATCTATGGAGAGAGACTTTTCAGAAGTTCAGAGGAGCCCTAGGCTTTTGAAGAAACCTAATTAATCCCACAAGAGAGAGAGAACGCTCCCTTTTGGGAATGTCAAGCTCTCTGCCCTACTTCATCCGGTTGTATTGTCTGGCCATATTGGGTTATTTTTTAAAATAATGAGAAGTTGATCTAACAGCTGGTGCTGGAATAAGAGAAGATCCTGGCTGCCCTGACATGAAGCCATAAAAAGCCACAGCATCTGGTAGCCCTGACCTGTGTCCTATCATGGGCTCAGGAAACAGAAACCAGTATGTTGTACTTGCATGTGTTACACCATTATAATGACTGGTACTGCTAAGAGTAGAAATTCAATCAACGTATATATATCAAAACAAATTATTTCAGGGAAACAATAACTGCAGTGGCACATATCATATCAATACTATTGAGCTGAAGTAACAATAAATCAAATCGGCAGAATCAATTCCTCTGCTGGAAATGAAATCATTAAAATTCATATACAGAAGCACATGCCATGTAGAAGATTTCTTTTGGCAATTTCTGTCTATTTGGCTGTAGAACACTCACTATCTGGGATTTAAGGACTCTCTTCCTTTACTTATGCATAACGTGGGATGTGAAGCAAAGCACTATGTGTAAGGTTCATTCCATAGCACTTCTGGAAAAGTTTGCATTGCTATTGTGTAGATCTTTGGGTTTAAAAGAGATTAATAATGCTTCAGTTTGTTTTGGGCTTCTGGGGTAAGAAGATACAATGGTGAGGTAGGCAAGAGAAATCCTAGTATTAGCCTCGGACTGAAGATAAATAAACAGGCATGTATTTGAGTGCTGAGCATTCTTTATCATTTCTACGTGTTAGTTTTCTGCACAGTGATAGATGCAGTGCAAACAGAATGGGAATCGCTAGAAGACAGCAAAGAGGGATCATCTCACCACAGTGCTCAGGGGACATGCAGAAGGCTTTCCATTCATAGACTTGATATCTATGGCAAGACTGGAGAGGGAAGGGCATGAAGGAAGACAGGATCAAAATTAGATGAATAACAAGAAATTAATAATAACAAACAAATTCTTGGACTGCAGAACAGCCTTTTCTCTATGAGAAAACCTCTCTCAGACTCATTGCAGTGCTCATTTAGTCATGAACTGCAATAGCAATTCTCACGTTTCTTGTAGGGACACACATTGAAAACTGATCATGTGGCATGATCCCAAATCCAAGCATAACTGTTAGATAATGCACTCCATGTCAATCTTGCTACCCTCTAAACTGATCTTGTTTAGGACTACTCTCTTGTATTGTAAGAGGAGATTGAAGAAGAGGATATTTCAGGAGAAATATGCAGTTCTAGTAAGGTCACATCTGGAGCACTGTGTCCAGTTTTGGACTCCGCACTACAAGGGAAACATAGGGCTACATGAGAGAGCCCAGTGAAGAGTCATGAAGATGATATGGGACTGAGGCACTTCTCCTGTGAGGAGAGGCTGAGAGAGCTGGGACTGCTCAGCCAGGAGAAGAGGGGGATCTCATCAATGTATATGAATACCTGAAGGAAGGGTGGCAAGAGCATGGAGCCAGGCTCTTTTCAGTGGTGACCAGTGCCAGAACAAGCAGCAATAGGCACAAATTGGAACACAGAGTTTCTCTCTGAATATCAAGAGCACTTCTGTGCTGCGCAAGTGATGGAGCACTGACACAGACTGCCCAGAGGTCACGGGTTCTCCTCCTTGAAGATCTCCAGAAGCCGCCTGACCGTGGGCCTGGGCACCCTGCTCTGGGTGACCCTGCTGGAGTTGGGCTGGGCCAGAGGGACACAGGTATCTCTACCAGCCTCAGCCATCCTGTGGTTCTGTGAGAATCTGTATGTGTAGTCAAATATCTCAGGAACACAAGAGAGGATCATAGGACTTTTGCATGTATCTCTTTCCTGAACCTCTTCTCACAGAATCAATTATTTCTAAAGAACTGTGTCATGCATCAGTAATAGTATTACAGTAAAATACTTTGCAACTGTACTAAATTAAAGACTTTCTTGAGAAAACAACATCTTTTTTCTTAATCTTTGTTCTCAAAATTACTACAGTAGCTAATATTTAAAAAGTGAGGGGTCTCTTAAAGCTGGGTAAAAAATGTGTTTATAGTTTAGTAGAGACTATTCTACTATATCTGTAATCAGTAGAGAGGTGAATTGTCTCTTGGAGATATATATTTTTCTTCATTGACTGTAAAGGGAGCTGATTCAACTGGCTTAGATTAAATGCTTTACATTTAGAAAGCTAAAATTAAGCATTTTAAGCCATTTGACTACAAAAATAGCAGCAGCCACTGAAGAGCAATGTGCTTTACAGTTCCTAAAATAAACTACTAATGGTAAAAGTTCTAAAATTGAACCAAAAAATCTCCTTGAGTAAAAAACACATAGGTTTAATTAAAAAAAAAAAGGTGATTAAAAATTAAAAAGAAACTTAGGCTTAAACTTTAGATAACAGTCAAAAAAATCAAACAAGTGAACAAACAAAAACAAATCCATCTCTTAGTTTTCTTTGAAACAAAGCAATCTAAGAGGTGCTTTTCATTTCTTTACTATCAGAAGAAATAAAGCAATAAAATGAAAAGATAAACTGGAGCAAATGAAGGGGGCTTAGTATATTTTATGTTGCAAACAAGCAACGACTAATTCAACACCAGTAAAAATTCATGGAGACATATTAAATATAGATGTATTAAACCTAGCCTAGGATTATAACTACAAGAGAGACCTAAATTAGACAGCTCTGGGTTGAGGGCTCTAGGAACTGCACACTGCTGCCTTGAATTTATATGCTGCAGCAATCCTGACGCAGAAGCTAGGTAGATAGTCTGACTCCTGCAGCATTACTGGATGTCACCCACAGCTGTGTTGTTTGCTCCCAGCTGAGTTTGACCTAGGACACTTACTGCTTTCAATCTTCATGACAGAGAAAAGTAAACTAAATGCATAGATTAGGAAAGAGATGTAGTAAAATACAAGGAAAAACATATATCAGGAAAAGAACATTATCATTTCTCATAGAGAAATTAGGGGCAGATGTGGCTCTTCCTGAGTAGGGGAATGAGGCTGGTAAAGCCTGCTGTTTGGATGCAAAATGAACAGTGAAAAACAGAACCAGATACATAGAAAAACACATGCTGATTATCTCTCATTCTTTCTCTCTCCTTCCCCTCACATCCCCCATCTGGCTGCATATAGCGTTGGCTTCTCTCCAGCTGCAGCAGAAAGCAGCAGGGATGTGGGACTCCTGAAACTGTCTGCACCTCCTGGTACGTCCACATCCGCTGAAATGGATTCGGCAAATTCCCCTGAATTTTAAAAGCTCAGTATGAGGACCGATGTTGCTATTGCCTAGTTTTCATTTTCTCCATCATGAATGTCCCTGTCACAGCTGAGTCATCCTTTTCTTTGCTGGACAGTTGTCTGTGAGGAACGCTCTTGTCTCAGAAGCAATTCAGTTGGATATTCAAAGAGTTTGAGCTGACGTAGGAAGAGCAGAAAAACTGAAATAGAAACCCTCAAAATATTTCTGTTTCCATGTAACTAACCTTTGGTAACAAAATAAGAGAGAAAATATGGAAAATATATACAAAAATGAATTACAGAAGAATGCATTAACATAAGTATTTCCAGAGGCAGAATAAATCCCTGGTGAACAAGCAGCAGAAAAAGAGACTGCATCCTTTAGCCCTAACTTTCTGCATGTGTTCTTGGGACATGGCTTCCAGATGCGTCCACCTACCTGCACCTGAAGAGTCCTTCACTCTCGTTTAGCATCGTAGTCCCTAACTGATAGCTCTTTACTGAATCAAGTAAGTTCACAGACTCAAAGAAGAGTAAGCAGCATGATGGAGGTTTCGCAACCATCTGGATGGCTCAAGTGTCATCTCACCCCCTGGGTCTGATTTGGACCACTCCAGCTAGCTCTCTCAAGAAAATAATTAGTATAGTCCAAGGGTTGCTCAAGATAAGGCAATATAGGTCAGTCTGACTTTCAGCACTATCCCACAAGTCTCAAACAACTCTATATGCCCTCCTGTCACAGGCTGGATCATATAACACCTGCCCTGAGCTTCACTCGCCCTATCAGGCTGCAGCGTAGCCTTCACACCATTTTAGTAACCTTGGAGTTAATAGATGCATTTAGAATTAATATGCATGCCTTGCAGTCACAGGGCCACAGCTCAGGATCCGGAGGAGGTGTGGGGCCATGTGCTGTTCTGTGCGAAGCACAGGCAGAGTGAGCCAGCCCAATTTTCAGAGAGAGTTCACCTTGCGTGGTGAGGGCATGAATCACCTGATTCCAGTGATGCAGATTGCTCCCTCTTTCACTCAGCAACATGGACATAGCCATAGATGACAACAACCACTGCCTTTTTTTCCAGCCTGAAATCTGTTATTGACTCTTGCGTATCCATAGGGTTTGAAAGGATGGCTTTTCTCAATCTTGTTGGCAGAGGGGAGAAGCACTCAGAAGATTATGTTGAAACAGGCAGGTAGCACAGTCCTGACTCATAAATGCGGCTGAGTACTTGCTTTGGTCAGGTGGTGAAAAACTTTCTCTCTGGACAAATCTCCTAGGCACCACTGGAATACTTAAGGACTCCCTAAGTTCAGGTCCCAGGGCTCAAAATATGTCAACAGTTAGTAGGATATTCAGATGTTTCACTTTCGTATCTACCAAAATCAATGGATATGAATAAATCACGATCACTGAAAAACCGAGCTCATTTGCTTCTGGTTGTGTCTATACTTTTTTCAAATGCACCAACCTCCTCCATCTCAAATTGCAGGAAGTACTGGAAAACTGGTAGTTGGCGATTTTTCACCTGCTCAGGAATAGGAACCCTTGAAAAATATTCTCTTCCCAGTAAAAATTTCGTCATGTCTTCTCTCTATTTTATTTTAATGGTAACAAAATGGTTTATAACTTGAATTGGAATAGGTTTTTTATCCTTTAGCATTGCTGGTTGTACGGTTAATTCCTGCATAATGCACCATGATTAAATGGGGAATTTGTCTCTTGTATTTGTATTACCCTGCTGTCCTAGCAGATGTCCACTTACAGCTGTGGATCCCCTCTGCATTCCCTCTCCAAAAACATCCCAAGCCTTTCTGTTTCTGTTACACTTCTTTCCAAAGAGTGTGGCATCAAGAAACGTGCGTCAGTAGAAGCTTTGACAAAGATTTCACTATAGTCAGCTGTGAAAGCTGTTACTGTGAGACAAGTTAGTGACAGCTCTCTAGCAAGTGTGCCTGCAGGTTTGTTGGTGCCAAAAGTGCTGGGGAGTGAGAAGACCGGTGAAATGCACTCAGATATTCTGGTTATGCCTCACTTTGGTAATCAACAATTTCTTACAGCATTTGAAATATTACTCATTTTGAGCATTTGAAAGTGCTTTTGCAATTTGATCAGCAAACTGATATATTTCTGGAAAAGCAAAAGGACCGACAAAAATCATCAGAACAGGAATGCTCACTCATTTGGCACCTCAAATATCGTTTTGTACTGAAGTTCCCTCAAATAAATTTTTTTTGCATTTCCTTGAAAAACATTTTTTAAATGCTGGTCAAACACAAACAATTTTTGGGCTCTCCATATTTCTCCATTGAAATCAAGAAAAAATTTCATAGTCTTCAGTAGTGGGGCTCAAATATAATTATTTTGTTGGCACTCATATCCATGTGATCATTGTGCTTCTTGTATAGAAAAAAAAAGCTAAAGCAAAAAGGGGTGGAGTTCTGCAATCTAAATATGCATTCATGCACATATTCTAATATTTGTTCTGCTCATGTCAACCAGAATAATCCAATGCATCGATGAGAGGCTAGATTTTGCTCTGTACTATGCTGACTCTGTCTGCATGCAATTGAAGCCTCATGTAAATGGCTCAACGCTACTTTTAGCACCTGCTGCCCCCACTGAAATCAATGAACTGGTGTCTGCCTACATCAGGTCTGAATCTGGCCATCACAATCAACTTTTATTAGGCTCTTGACAGTGCCTTTAAGTGATCCTGTTGGTTAGAGGGCAAAAATATGAGCACTAAAGCCTGCAGTAGATACATTCCAAGCCACATGTGCTCTGTTTACTGTACAGTATGAAATATGCAGTCTAGGATTGTACAATATAGATAATTCAAGCCACATGGAGATTGGTGAATGTAAAGCTCTGTGTATTTGATCTCAAAACCAATTAGAGCAGTTTGTTTGCTTTGATCTGAATGGAATGCTGCAGTATAAATGTTATAAAACTTACTTCCACAAGTTATTGGGCTAATAAACACTAATAATCTGGATGCTTTTTATTCCTATGTTCCATAAAGAAATTACACATAAGACATGAAAACAGTTATTGAGGGTGTGACATTTAAAATTAACCAAATTCTCACGTAATCCTCTGAAGAGAGAAAACTGATTGGAGAGAGGGAGATGTGAGTGCTCACAGCAATGACACCTTTGGGGATGAGCCACTTCCCCTGGAATTCCTCGGTACTCTGAGAAAGCCCAGTCTGTAGTTTTCCTTAATTGCTAACACACTTTATGAAGTGCCTGGGTTCTGAGCATGTGCCACTCCACAGGAATAAGGAGCCTTGCTATAAGGGTATTTTAAATAGGGGCAAACAGAGGCAGCAGGTAGCTTAATCAGGCTGTCCCAGGAATCAAATCTACATTGTTTGAAAGTCCAGTTCTGGGGACTAGACCATAAGACTGCCTTTCCCTGAAAAGGAGGGAAGTGTCTTTTGGTTCTGAAAGAGCAGTTCTGAGTCACTGAAGCATTTCAGAGAAACCACTGAGAAAAGCAACTCTCAGCTCTATCTGAATCAGGGCATCTTTCAGGGCTGGTGCTGGTGATGCAGCAGCTCCAGCTCAGAGGAAAGACAAAAATCTTGTGTCTCTGCACTTGGCCCTAGGAGAGAGCTCCCTGGCTGAGTGGACTGGGTGGGCTGCAGAAGATGTAGCAGAGACAATACTGCTGGCATAATGGGTGCCATCAATCTCTCCATGTGGATAGATTCTTTCTTTAGTCCCACTTTTATTAAAAAAAAAAAAGAAAAAAATGCCAACACCAAGCCAGTGCTCTTAGATGATCCCTTTTCTCTCTCTTATTTTTTATTTTTTTTCCCCACTAGAAATGGCTTCTCTCTGGAAAAAAAAAAAAAAAAAAGAAACCACAACCCAACCCTAATGTACATAATTTGAGATGAAGCAGCTTGGAGAGCACAGATATAACTGAGATGCAGATTTGCTTGAAGTGCTGTCATAAAAATTATGACAGTTAAATGTGACTGCCTCCACAATTTTTGGAGGGGTGTTTCTGCATAAAGATTTACAAATCTGTGTGGTAGAAAGCACTCTTTGTATTTTTTCTAATAGCTGATTCATATAGTATTTATATACCTGTGATATCTGAATTATAAAAATAGTTCAGTGTATATGCTTGGCACCTACAAATTGTAACGGAGAAAATATGATTAACTGCACAGCAGAACTCTTTGACAATTTGCTGAACCTGTGTATCACTGACATAAATCTTTCCCCCAAGTGCCTTGACTGTCATTAACTTGAAAAATCAGCCAAGCAAAAACCTTTATGAGTGAGTTCATGGAAATAGAGACATATTTTGTAGCTATGGTATACAGCAGACAGCTGGGAACAGGATAATACCTGCAGCAGGATAGCATGCTTTGCGTATTTTTAAATAATGCTCAATTTCTCAGAGCTGGTATTCATCTGGACCCTTGTACTGTACTCAGTATGGCTTGTTTTGCTGGGCTGTGGGAACCTGCTCTGGGGATTTTTTTTTTCTGTCCTTTGCAAGTACCCTCAAATAGAGCAGATGAATTCATTTCCTTCTGTGGCCTTAAAGAGGCCTGCGCTCTCTCTGCTGCTCCTCAGGAATTCAACATCCACAAGCCACATTCACTTAACTACCCTCCTATCTGAATAGCAAATGCTAATTGCATTTGTTTCTGGCATTTTCCTCACTTAAGGTCCTCCATTACACAAGAGAATGGGAATCTTCAGCCTGACTGCTAAAATACACATTGAAGAGTCTTAAAGGAGGGGTTCCTTTACTATGCTTTAAACCTGTGTAAGCTGGAATACAGCTTGTTTTCTAAAAAATGGCCAGTTAATAGTGGATACCTTGATATTTAAACCCATATTTTATATTTTGCCAGACTTGTCTGGACCAAACTTGACTGAAATCAAAAGAACATTTGACATTGATTGTCTTTGCATGAAAATTGACTAATGCAAATGAGCTAAATTGTATTAATAATTCAGGTGAAAAGTAATCTAGCTATAGGTGCTGTGTGTGTACCATGCAGAGACTCATAATATGGTCTATTTGTTGCATTTCTCCATTTTTTATGTTCATGTGCAATGACACTGTTTTTTACTAGGACCATCGAAATTCTCATTCAATTATGCTTTCACTTGCCTTCCCAAACCACCTTATCCAACAATGGAAAATAATTTGTATAAGAAATGAAGTTGATTGCTGAGACATACAAGGGAAATTATTATAGTTTTGAGATGACTTCATTGTCACATAGAGGTGACCTGAATCCTGGTAAATGACAGGAGGTTGGGACAGGACAGCAGTCTTAACTTATGGTTTGGTTTCCTCTTCACTGAAGCACACTTTTCATCCCACCTGCCACGTATCTTGAGCTTTTGTGCCTATAAATTGTCTCTCAGCTTTGAGGCACCTTCTCTAAATAACTACTAGACAGCAAAAGGACATCTTGTGTGCAGCTCATCCATCCAGAAGTGTACATCAGGAGGTGTTGAGAGGAATCGTTGCCTAGCAGTGCCCATATATTTTACTGCATTTAGAATCATAAAGGTTGGAAAAGACGTCTAAGATCATCTAGCCCAACCATCCACCTTCCACCAATATTACCCACTAAACCATGTCCCTAACTACTACCTCTACCCTTCCCTTAAACACTTCCAAGGATGGTGACTCCACCACCCCCTTGGGCAGTTTGTTCTGATGCCTCACCACTCTTTCTGAGAAGAAATTCTTCCTAATATCCAATCTGAACCTCCACTAGTGCAGCGTGAGGCCATTCCCTCTCATCCTATTGCTGTTACCTGGAAGAAAAGACCGACTCCCACCTTGCTACTACCTCCTTTCAAGTCACTGTAGAGAGTGAAAAGGTCTCACCTGAGCCTCCTCGAGACCAAACAATCCCAATTATCTCAGCTGCTCCTCATAAGACTTGTGTTCCAGACCCTTGTGTACAAGAAGAGCCTATGCTGCTTATCCTAGGTACAGATGTTGGCAACACAGATGTCCAAAGTTCACCTCTCTGTGCAACCATTAGCAGAGGTGATAAAGCACAAGCCTGTATTTACTGAAGAGAGAAGCTGAGATGTCTTCCTTTCCTCTAACACCCTAATTATTGATACTGATAAGCCACATACTCCTCTGTCCATGTCTCAGCCAGTCACATTTGGGCTGTTGCTGTACAAGCAGAGTAGCAGGTAATAAATGAAATTATTTTTTTCCCCGTCCATGCTTCTGCCGGAGGCATAAGTTTGCTGAGGAAAGCAAATTCCAGGTGGATTCAAGTCTGCCTATTCCTATGGAGACATTTGTTTTACCCTTAACAACTCATTCCCCTCCTCTGCCTGTCTGAGTATCTTCTCCTTTTGTTGCTGCTGAGATTGAGATGTGCAGCACAGTAGTTGCTGCTGTGTGGAGGGTAGATGTCAGCAGCATCATCAGCACCCACTGCCTCTTTTCATATTCCCAACATAATTAGTAGCAAAAAGCCTCACTTTTCAAAGGCTTCCTATGGCTCTTCATCCTAGTGACAGAAAGGAAACCCAAGCTTTCCTTCCAGTATACAGATACATTGGAGCTGGGTGCCTATATGTGAGAAAAAGGTATAGACTGGAAAATGAAGTTATTTCCAACTGCAGTCCAGCTGCTCATTCACAAGAACACCTTAACGTGTGCAGATGTGTGCAGAGATGTAAACCTACTGAATTCCAAAGCATACACTTAACTTTAGCTATAGCAGTAGTTGCATATTTGTGTATATATATATATATAAGAAAAGTCCTTAGAATACTATTTTGTCAAGCTGAAATCATAATGTGAATGATTATGGTTGGTGATGGAAGAGGTTGCCCAAAGATGTGATGTTGTGGATACCCCCACATCCTTGGGAGTTTCAAAGCCAGGTTGGATGGGGTTTTGGGCAACCTGATCTAATGAGTCTCTGCTTCTGGAGAGGGGTTGGACTAAGCGTCATTTAGGGTTCCTTTCCAGCCCTGTGATTCTATGAATCCAAGATTCTGTGGTTCTATGATTCTGCGATTATTGATAAAATATTGCCATCATACTATTGGGCTCATCCAAGAGTAAATACAGTAACCTGACAGTGCTAGCTTTTTTACTAGCAGCTAAATCTTAGTGAAAAGCAACAAGAGAAAAAAATTATATAGAGGACAGAGAACGAGTGACTGATGGAAATGCCCACATACAGTTAAATAACGGATGTCTGTAGGATCTGTTCTTTGGATTTAGAGGTCAAGGAACACAGCCCAGAATATGCAAAAGAAAATCTATTAAAAGCTATGAGTTTTGGAAAACACCAGGACTTCAAACAGACAGATTTGAAGCAGTTGTGTTCAGATGAGGAAGAAAATTTCAGATTGCAGAAACAGGAATTCTTTAAGAGAAGTAGCTAAGCTTCTAGAAAGGTGAGGCTTTTAAGAGGATGATAAAAGAAGATGACAAAGAAAATGCTTGAGTTTTTCTTTCCATAATAAAAATGTACCCTTTAGAATCACTTCTTAGGCAGTCACCAAAATAATTATTTGGAATGTTTATATAGAAAAATATATGCATATATACACACATATAAAGTCCTTGTTTGACTAGAATATATTGGCACTTTAAGGAGTGACTAATATAGAAACTATTTACTGTACTGAAGTCCTTAAAGACTTCAGGAAAGCAAATGCCTGAACAAGGTAGACGAATTAGAAAACAGAAAGCAGCCTTGTTCTTTTGATCTAAGCTTGAATTTATTGACAGAAAAGCCTGTGGTTATGAAATAATGCAGTTTGTTTCAGTATACTTGATGCACAAGGTAAGTGCACTTTTAACCCAGATAACTAGAAATGGATAGTGCTGTTAGTGTTTGCATGTAAAAAGACAGAAGAAGGGAGCTAGATCTCACGCTGGACAGATGACCAAGTGACTTAGCATGGAGTTGTCATTACTACATGGGACAGGAAACATGCTTGAAGCAGAGACTTCTCTTGTCTTTAAAATCCGCCTGTGTGTACAGTCAGCATGAATGTGAATTTATCAGTCAGAGGTCATGAATGACCCCAGCAGGGCTTGAAGGCATCGTGTGCCTATTTAGACTTTGTCAGTAGTCTATAAAAAGTTCAAACACTTCCAATGCATGCTACTGTACACCAGGTACAAAGGGCCTAATGCCCCTGGTAAATTATTAATCCTCATCTTTCATAAACAAAAATGTTCCGTATTTCTAGTAAACAGACCTGTAAAACTCAGAGGTAGTACAGTCAAAAGGCTTATGAACCCTCTGAACTTTGTCATCCTGGGTGTGGTATTTCCTCTCTCTGTCCAATGTGCTCATGCGCAAACTGGAGGTAGTAGTACTCAACATAATTAGTTAATGCTTCCACATTGTTTTGGGCATGGTAATCTGTGTAGGTGCTTATCTGTTAGCAATATGTTGCAATTAAATAGCCCTTAGTATGCAAAAGGTTTTTCTGTTTACTACACATTTGACATCTGGAGAACAAAACATGGCCCCTGGAATGTATCAGGCTTCAGTTACAGGGAGCAGTCTTGGAAGCAGAGCAAAAAACATTGAATTATTTGAAACAACTAGATGTGAAGGTGGAATTACAGTTAAGATAATTCCTTGAAACTTGGCTGGTCACTTACTCTTTTTTTTTCCAACCTTCCAGAGTTTTAATTGCTTAAATAAAAACAGTCTTGCCCCGCCTCCCATCCATTCTCTGTTCAGCTACTCATCTCCATATCCCATTACCTTTTTGCCTTTCTTCTTTGCACATTTTATCCTCCCTTCATTTTTTTCCTTTTTTTTCTCTATTCTGCCTGGTCCCCTCTAAGAGGAGCTGCTGCTGCTGTTCCTCAGGTTACTGGAGCACTGATGGATTTTTTTTGTGTCACTTAATACACATCTTTCCAGTCATCTCCATACTCTCAATATTGTCCCTGCTACTACAAGTACTCTTGGCCTGGACATCCCTCTGAAGAATAATGTGATATGCACAACTATTTCAGGGAAAGGTATTCTGCAGCTCAGTTGTGTATTTGCTTTTTTTGACTGATATGTTTAAAAGGTTCTCAGTGGCCTGTTCATAGCCATATCTAGGTCTCTTCCAAGAGCAGTTCCGATTAACTGAGGTTCAGGTGCAGATATCTGAAGTTTGGAATTTTTCACATTCAGAATTTAAATGTTTCTTTCCCAAGAAGCAATTCACAGACAGAATTGCGAAGTTAGTATCTGCTGAATTGTAACTTCACAGCAGTATTTTCTTTAACCTATTTGGTTTTCCTTCAATTTGAAAAGGTCTTGCAAAACTAGGCCAAAAAAATCATTAATTAATAGATTACCGGAAGAGAGAAAAAATGTAGAAAAGGGTAAAAGCTGAGATCATTAGGACCATTTCCTTGAAATAGTATAAAATATGATGGAGTTCAGAATCTTGGTTTTTCTCTTAACAATGTGTCAAAAAAATTAAATTTGGTGCCAATGTAGACTGTTGCTTTGGCAATACAGCATGTCATTCAGTGACTAACAAACTCTGCTAGGTATAAACCAGTAACCCAGCTGTCAGAGGATACATCTACCTCCCCTTTGCAACCATCTCTTCCAAGCCTGCTTGTTGATGCCAGCACAGGGTGTTTGCCTGGGAGCTAGTGAGTAGACATTACTTGCCAGGATACTATCTGCAAGCAGTGAAGTTTCAGTTTCATAATTAAACAAGAAAGCTGAAAAGACTGTACTGAAGGATAAATTACTTCACTTTCTGTGAAGAGAGGTTTCCAGAATGAATTATTCAATACTAACAATGTAGACTTTGAAAACAGGGCATTTCCCAAAACTGTCATACCTATCTGTACCTGTCTCTACACACATGCACATACTGAAATACACACATGTACATACAGATGCACAGCCATTAATGTACACACACATCTATTGTAAAAGTGTCTCATAATTGACAAATGTTGGCACTCTACAAAATGAAGTAGCATTTTAAAATGTATTAACAAAAGGAAACATTTCCAAAATATTCAGTGAAACTCTGTGTAATCTTTACATGGTTCCGTGTTTTCTTAGGCATCCTATAGGTAGGATCAGTGTAATAATAAAACAAAATGAATCTGCTTTGGCATTAAATATATAAACAAAGTTGCACAAGATTGTTGTAAGGACAAAATGATCTCCTCTGGTTCTCAAACAGAATGACACATGTATGCAAAGTCATGCTGCAGAGAAGATATTATCAGTTTTAATTAAAAACGGGTCAAGATGGCCAAGTTTTTCTTTTGGCTGACTTCGCTTGCCCTTTCCCTGGCAAAATCAAAGCCACCCTGGTTTTTCCTAGGACACAGTAGAGTCTGCTTTGTATTTCCCTTCTCCCTGTTATGCATTCATAACAATTTCAATCAAAATTATCAATCTCTTTGTTGTAGGATTACAAGTGGGAAGAGATGTCAACAAGCAGGCAGACAAATGAGCAGAAAGAGCACAGGGGCCCTGGGGTCAGCAGCATGTGGCTGTGCAGTGTCAGGTGCTGCAGGGGCAACAGCAGGAGTGTGAGATGGCTCTGTGGTGCCTCATGAAGGGAAGAAGCTGAAGTTTCCCCAGTGGGAAGGAGTGAGAGGAGGAAATTGATGCCTTTGAAGTCAGTTAAGTGTGGCTTGAAGAAGGCAGGTGACAGAGAAAGAGTTTCTTGAGGGAGAGAAAAGGTAGGTGAGGGAGGTTTTGAGTATGGGTGTGAATAACGCAGAAAGAAGATAACTGAGATTTGAAGAAAGAAGTAAAGGGCAATTTGCCTAGGTTGGACTAGAGTGAAAAATGCTACAGGGACAGAATGAAAAAAATGGCAAGCTATTCAATGCAGCTATCTTACATTGATTCCTCATTAAATTCTTACAGCATCATGCCATAAAATGAGAACAAGATGTAAAGCTGAGCTGTACTGTGCTCTGGACTCAAACATTCTCTATTTTCAGGGCAGGAAATTGAAGTTTGGAGCTTCAGTCTGACCCACAGCCTCTACTGCTCCTGCTGTTCTAACTGTCCTACTTTGTTTAGTTGGGTAATTGAGAAAGGTCTTAAGAAGCAGTTTTTCTAGCACATTACCAATTTGTCTGTCATCAGGCACTTCTTTCAGATTCAAATCCTGACTTACCTTAGGACATGGACAAATGACTTATAGTTTTATGTCCTGTTTTCCACATCTTTTGAAATTATTAATTGTGCTTGCTTACCTCATGGGAATGTTGCAAAGATCAGCGTGTACAGAGCTTTGAGAATGCTAACCGTGGTAGTTATACTCTTTTCATGGAATAAAAACAAAGCAGTTTACTTGCTGTAATCCCGCACTTGAAACCACCACCCATCAACAAAAAGTGACTCACAAGCTCTATGAGACAAGGATGCGGTGTTTACTCCTGCAGGTTTGTTTGCACAGAAAGAACGAACTCTGCTTCTGAGTACGCCTGGCTAAACACTGTTCCAGTACAGGTGAGTGAGCAATGGCAGAGTCCAGAGGTGTGGCCCATGACTGATAGGCACCCATATTGCATTGAGACCTTTTACTAGGGCGCAGAGCTGAGCAGGAAACTGAAATGTGGCAAATCATATTTGGCAACTGCTGCAATGCCATTTGGAAACCACCTTCAGTGAGCAGTGTTCAAGAATATGGTTATTTGTGTCTTGAAAGTGAAATAGTTATAGGTGAAAGTTGATATACCTCACCTGTTGTGCACACATATTGGTGGACTAGAGTGGACATCAGAGATACCAGCTTAGTGAAAATGAAGAGAAGTTTCCAAAAATAGCATGATGAAGTCCTGGTAACCATGGTCTTGGCAAGCCTCAAGTTTGGGGTAGCAGCAGGGTCAGATTCCACCATGAGCAGCGGCAGTGGGGGCAGATGCTGTAGTTGGCAATGGCTGCTGGAAGGCAGTAGTTGAGGGAAAGTGTCTAGTCACCGTTGCAGCTTCATGCTTCTGGCATGGGTTCTGTGCACACTTAGGCTCTCACCTAGTCTCTCATCATTATCCCTCTTTTATAGACTCTCATCTACAACCAGATCCTTGGCCTTGGGACATCTGCCCCTCTGTCCCTGCATGCCTCTACAGCTGAGACAGCTTTCTAGTACTCATAAAATCCAGCACCTCAACACTGTTTATTCACCCACCTAACACCCACCCTTAATCCCCAGTACTCAATTTCTATCCTTCTTTTGCCTCATTTCTGAACCAGAGCCTGGTATGGTCTTGGCTCCAGCACATACTGGTGAGCAAATAGGATCTCAAAGGACTTCTATTGTATTCAGCAAAAGACATAGCTATTGCATCTTCTCTGAACCCATACCCATCAGATGCAGAGGTGCTTACCTTGACTTAGGTGAGATCCTGCACACCAGCAGTCATAGCATATATGGCACCAAAATTTCCCAAGCAGACTGAGGTCTTCCAGGAGCTTCCTACACAAGCTGAAGGGACAGCTGACACTGCTTGCTTCAGCCGTATATGTACAGCCAGGTAAGTCTGAAGTAGAGGTTTGTTCTAACATCCTTGGTCAAAACATCCCCACTGCGTTCGCAACCACATTAGTTAAAGCTTAGAGAGATCAGCAGAATCATCTGTTTTGGCTTCCTGCTTAATATAGGTCACAAGCACAGACTGTTTTGTTGTTGTTGTTTGCTGATCTCTCAAAGAAGTGTTATCTGCATGGGAATTCCTTTCAGTGGCTACATTCAAGGTGCTCAGGACTGCTCATGTGCTCTTCAGGAGTACAACAAGCTGACCTTGAGAGGCTGCTAAATGTATAACACATCACAAGAATGACACCTCTTCTGTCTGTGTTACAACCCAGACATCCCAATACCAAAATAAAAGTTTGCTACCACCAAGGCATAAGGGCTAATGAAGTGATTTTCTTTTATTTGCCAGCATGTTGCTACCCACTATCGAAACAGTGTTATTCTTCCATTGGTATTTTACACATATATTTATGAATATATCGTTTAGCAACCTTATAGATAACTTAACAAATCTAAAAGGTCAATAGTTATTTTTAATGATTGTTACCTACTCTTGCAATATTCTTCCATCAGGGCACCAGAACCTAGAACAGGTGCCCTCACCCTTCTCTGCTACCAACATGTCTGTTCAGCACACAGCTTATTTTTTGTAATACTATTACTACTTAGCTTCTTCAGGTCCAGAGAAAGTGATATTTTGCAAAGGTTCCCCCTCTTTTTCTGAACACATTAACTTATGATGACAGCCTCATCATACTTATCATGGTAAAGGTGATCAAGTAGTTTACATCATCAACATATGCCTTGTTTGTTCTTGATTTATTACAAAAGAGAGGCTTGATATTCCAGCTGCAGAATTCTCCCATTATCTACATGTATCTCAATTTTTCCCATTTAAAAACACTTTTTCACATAATTTTCAGTTTTCCAGCAAAACGTGGGTAAGTTATAAATGGTCACTGTTGAGCTGGTCTTCATTAGGTCTAAATCTGATTGCCTTGAAAAGCAAGTCTATAATTGCTTGCTGGAACATTTTTACAGAGCTCAAATGCCAGAATGTTTCCTAAGTCTTGCTGTGTGCACATTTGCAGCATATGCATGTGTGAATAGAAAACTCAGCATGCAGATGTTTGAAATGAATACATATGTTTTGATTCAAATCTCCTCTCCTTTAAATGAAAAGCTAATAGAAATGACACATTCAGACTTAATTGGAAATGGGGAAATGGTTTCTGAACCAAAATAGTATTCTCAAATCTTATTTTATTTGTATTATGTTAACTTCTAACAAACAACACTTTATTACCTTGTTGACTTTTCCTTTCCTTTCCTTTCCTTTCCTTTCCTTTCCTTTCCTTTCCTTTCCTTTCCTTTCCTTTCCTTTCCTTTCCTTTCCTTTCCTTTCCTT
>NC_034409.1:136276220-136346881 GCF_002078875.1 Numida meleagris | reverse complement strand
CCTTTCCTTTCCTTTCCTTTCCTTTCCTTTCCTTTCCTTTCCTTTCCTTTCCTTTCCCCTTCCCCTTCCCCTTCCCCTTCCCCTTTCCTCTCCCTTGAATTGCGATGGTAATATCAGTCTATAATGATTTTACATTATGAGAAAAATAACATAAAAAATTTAAAACCTACAGTTTACAGTACAGTTTCCTTAATCAACAAACCAACAAAAATCTCTTTTAATAGCAACCAGAAAATGCAGCACATCATAACAGAAGGCCTCATTATTTTGCTACCAAAGCCAAGCCAGTATAAGTGCAGGAATGAGTGGGTTTGCAACCTTAAATCTTACAGGAATTCTATTTGGATGTTCTGTTTACATAAAAACGTGGAAATATGCTCTCAAGGCCTGTGGTAACCTCGTCATAGCTTTATACTAGTTAATATGACTCTTGTGTGAGTCCAGCATGAGTGTTGTCCTATACAAGCTGTATGTTTATAAATAGGACTTAAATTCCAAATTAATCACAGGAACAGTTAATTATAGTTATTACAGATCCAGGCCCTATAACCCCTAATATATTTATTTCTGAGAGAAACAATTAGCCCTAGTGAAACTGGCAAATCTTGGAGTTCTAGGAAAAGAAATTATTCTTCTGAGTACTCTTTCCTTGTGCCCTTCTGGGAAAAAATAAGTAAAATGGGAGAACATTTACATACTGTTTAATGGACTATGCAATGTCACTAGATAAACACTGTTCTAAAAAGGGATACGCTAGTGCACTGAGAATGGATTCTTTTTCTCCCCTGCTATTTAAAAAGAGGGCAGTGCTTTCTAGTTGAAGTTTGCACTATGAAACACACACAAACACACACAAAACACACAGACTTGTAAATGAATAGTGAAAAGAAAGTCAAAGATAGTGCACTGCTTGGTAGCCCGTGTGGAAGGCAAGGGAGAAAAAGGATGATCCAGGCAGTCAATACAGTAGAAATTTTAAGGACAGTGGAAAAAGGGGAAATAATATCAGTGTCCCCTAAGGCTAGGGAAATAAGAAAGCAAGAGGAAAGGGTGAAATAATAATAGGATCTTCATTATGCACAAGGAAAGAGGATTTTGTGTAGGTTACACAACGTAAGGACATTTGGTCATGATTAGCTGCTGCTCACAGTCAGCAGATGTCTGCAGATTTCGTAAAACAAAATATAAACCTAACCTTTCTTTCCATTCAAGTTGATCACTGCAGTCTGCAAAGGCAACTTGTCTGGAGTTAAAACCTGTAGGCCTTCTGTCAGAAGAAGAAGTCCTTCGTAAGAAATCATCAATCCCTTTGTCTTTTAGATCAACCTCACATTCTTCTTGGCAAAATCTTCATCATCTTCTCTTTTCTCACTATAACTGATGAGATATCTCCCATAGGAAAAGGATAATTTGTGTTAATCTGTTTGCAAGAAGGAAACTTTCTTACCAAGCTAGGTAAAAATAAAGCCCACTGAGGAAAAAAAAAATACAGAAACAGCCACCTCCCAGAACTACACTGGTTCTGCAGAGATCTTTAACTGAATAACATCTTCTGACTTTTAATTCTAATCATCCCATGCCTGAGGATGAGGGTATTCATTAACTGAATAAGATGCTTTCCAATTTAAAAGCACATTCTCATTCAAGGGGTGACCATCAATCTCCAACAAAGCTGAAAAAAGTGACATCTCTGGTCTTCCAAAGAACAGTCGTTATCCATAAAGAATATGTCATTTGCCAGGTGGTATGTTTTTTAGTGTTCTCTGTCTGGATACAGCTGTTCTATGTCAAGTCAGTGATGTGTAACATATTTTTTAAAAAGCCTATTAATACAGTTGTCAGTTGGGTTTAGATGGCTGTGTACTATTGTCTGCCAAGTCTCTCTACTCCTGCCCAATTAACTTCCTTACAGAGAAGAGAGAAAGCATAACGCAGAATCATTATGCAAAACATATTTTAGTATTTACCTGGATGTAGAGGAGCAGGGTACACCAAAAGATGGATGCAGAAACATATCGAAATAGTTAAATTAGAAATCATCTCTTTCACAAACATGACACAGAGAAAGGCTAATTTTATGGAGGAGTTGTGTGCATTGAAACTAATGGAGTTTTTTTGGAAAACAGGTGGGATGTAGGATGCTTTTTAAAGGTGTTCTTCACCAGTTTTTGGGAACCCTGTGTAAACAGTATTAGCAACATTAATTTGGAATAGTGTCAAGCACAACAGAAAGCAGGAAGACAAAAAAGCTTTACACATTAAGTGCTTACTGAATCTTTGTTAGTGGTTTTTAAAATGAATCCCTTCAGGATGAGCCTACAGATTTGGAAGGATTACTTGAGAACCCCACTTATGCCACTTCAGTTCCTTGGTTTCACTCATTAAGCTGTGTATCCCCCCTAATGTTAAACAAGCAAATATTTGAAGAGCGATTCCATCTGAAATGAAAATGCTGTAGATACAGCTAATGCAGTAATGAACAGATTTTTCATAAACAAACCTGTTTACCCACAAGTCTGTCTGGAAGAGATCTGAGGATCCAAGTGAATATAAAAACAAACAGCTTAGCTGTTGCTTTCTTTGGGCAAGTCTTTGTTTTTATTTAACATGAAAATACAAGCATTACATTTTATTGATTTGAAATGGCAACTGCTTCGTTTAGTTCAACATTATTATTTCTTCACAGAATGTGCTGTCTTTGATTATTTATTTGTTACTGGAAAATGACTGCAGATTTAGCAAATGTAATCACTGCCGGCTTCTTGGAAAAGCTTAATTTTTCCGTGTACATTTAACACCTTCTTACATAACTGAGTTAGCTTTTGTCTAAGCAGGAAGTTTCTGACAGACACAGATTTTTAAATCTCACAAAGCCTACTTGTAACATGAGCAGAGCATGTTCTGTACACTGGGGTCCGCACTGCCTACGCCAGTGTACTGAGTAGTTCTGCTGCAAGTGTGTCCCCCTAACCCCCTCTTTTTACCTGAAATGTACCTTGGGGCTAAAAATGGTCCAAAAGGTGACAATGAGCCTTTTCATTGAACAGTTAACAAGGTCATGGTTATGAGAGGAGGCAGAACTTGTCAGCTCTTCTGTCAGAAAGGGAAGCTAGGCCTATTGTACAAAGGGGTGGGCTGAGGATCCCTATTGACAGGCTTCTGATAAACATCCAGATACTTGAATACATATCAAAATTGAATAGAAAGGCCAGAGAGAAGATGGTTTTGTGGTCAAATTCCATACTGTGTCTTGAGAGATTTATATTTCACCCTGGCTCTTTTCCCTGGACTTCCTGTATGGTCACGTGTAAGTTACTTTCTGTTTGTATAGCTCAGTTTCTCTTCTATCAAATGGGAATAGTGAAGCTTTTGATTCATAACCTTTATTACTGCTAGTGTATTTATTTTATCAAAGGAGTACGGAAGTAAAAACAAGTCTTTTAGATTACCTTTGGAGCAGCAAGTATCCAAACACTCCTGAACAGATGTTCATTTACTTGATCACTAATATCATCTACAGCAGAAGATTCAAAAACTTGTTTACTGATCCTTCATAGTTGCAAATAATTTAATTTACAACTGGTCTTAGAGTAATTTAATCTTATTTCTTCTTGTCTTGTCATCCTACATATAGATTCATAGAGCAAACAATTGAGTGTCAAGGTCATTATAACTTCATGTTATTTCTTGACACTTAACACATCTAGACAGAAAAATTCAACTCTTAGAATCACAGAAAAACAAAGCAGGAAATCACCCACTCCCCCCATTCTCTCCTTTTCCTCTCTCTGGATTAAGTATTGTCCTGTTCAACAATCTCTAGAGGTCCCTTCCAGCCCCTACAATTCTGTGATTCTGTGATGTGTCAGCATGACCCAGAATAAGGGCTATCTTTTCTGAAAGTCACACATTCAATTAATGAATCATTTCCTTTCCCCTTTTAGCATTATGGCAACTAAACAGGCTTCTTATTTTATGTTTGTGGAATGTAGTTTTGTTTCCTCAGAGTATTCTGTACATATGTATTTACTGAATTCCACTTTGTGGAATTAATATTTTAGATCATTCTACTTCTATTCCCCCAATTGCTATGCCATATTCTCACTTTTGAAGATATAGGTGTACTTGACTTATTGATGGCTTGAATCCAGCTTTCTTGTTTTACATTTTATAAGCTTAGTAAAAATATCCTCTTAAAATAGGTGTCTTTATTTCCACTAGCCAATAAAGAAAAATAGCTGCCTTTGAGAATATATGTTAGAAGATTCTCTCTGCCTATCTGGTCATGGTCTTGTTCATGAGATATTTCAGATAGCTCACCTTTTTCTTTTCCGTGATACAGTTTATTTTAGAAGACCTACTTTACTAGACAGTAAAAATGACTACACAAGAGACTTGGGCACCTGCACAAAGCAGGACATTAAAATACTGAATATAACTAGGAACAGAAGGGCCCTATTTCAATGTCTTCGAGACAACTGTTTGACTAGGAAGTAATTTGTAACTATCTGAAAGTCTGTTTTTCTCTCAAGTAGCTTCACCAGCATGGTGACAGGTTTAATCAAAACCACATTTCCCAGTTTTCCTCTGAAAATACCGTGTAGGGTAGAATGAATTTAAAGGCAAAATAAATCTCATATAATATCTCCTGTAATTAATTCTGAATTAATTCTTTATCCAACAGGCCAGCTGTCCGGGTAAAGAAGGAAATTAGACAAATGTGTTGCAATCTGTAATATCAAATTGATATTAGTTTGTCATTTGACTGTTTTTCAACCTCTAGAAATAAATCGTCCAGTAATATATTCTGATATTTCAGAGGTATCAAAGCAAGCTGACCAAACTGTTTTCATCTACACTTCTTGCACTTCTCCTCAGTAGCTCACTCCCTGCTTGCCTTTCTTCAGTCCTTCAGACATCTCCTGCTGTTCTTTCTGTTCTGTCCTCTATTCCTACCCCTTTATTAAAATTATTTTTTTTTAATACTTGATTACTATCTCTCTTTTTTTGTGTGATAAGGAATAAAATGGAAACACTCACCGTATCACCTACTTTTTCTCCATTAATGGAGTTATGTGTTCCTGTGTCTACTGGAGACTAATTGAACATTTTTCCTTGCCTCTTATGTTTCCTGATGCTTGCTGAGCCCTGAAAATTAAGACTTCTGTAAAGACTGTATATTTACACTTCTACTATTTCTTCAGACTGATTCTCAGTCATATCTTATTCTTCCACTTCTATATTTTTATTTTATTTCTGTAAAAGTCCTCCAAGAACTCTTAATGCATCCCTAGCAACATTCTGTGACTTTCCTTCATCTCAAGTTATCTTCTTTTAGGATGGGCAACAATTCTATTTGTGAGTTGCAATTTCTGGATATTACCATAATATAAATAACAAGAACCTTGTGAAGTTTACCCATCTGTACTTGAAAACATGCCAAGAGCTATCAGTTGTTGGTTTTTTTTTCCTGTCAGAATTCCTTTGACTTCACAAGAAGTACCCTAAGAGATTTGCCATTTGGGATGGTTCAACTTCTCTGATTTTCTAGTCTGTATTTCACTCTTTTGTACATCTTCACTCACCTTTTCTGGTACCCAGTCTCTTTGAGTGAGTGGATATTGCTCATTAAAATGTTATATAATATTAGACCCAAAGACATGACAGGGGGACAATGAATACAACAAAAAACTAATCTGAATTAAAGAATGATATACAGATTAACAGGACACCTTGGTGTGAACCAGACGATGTTTTTTTACACAGTAGGTAGGAAATTGAAGATAAAAAGATATTAAAACATCTTTTGAAGTTTTGGTAAGCTTACAGTCTCATTAAATTAGAAATCACAGAGGAAAAACAGTGTCTTAATTTCCTGGCTCTTCTTATTCTTTTCCTTAAACCAACTCAAAGCCATAGTCATGCTTTCGGTCAGATCAGGCTTCATGCTTTACAAATAAAAACAAAGCTGAAATAAACACCCACAACACTTCCCCTCTGTTACACAACTTAATATTAAATTCAAATATTAAATCTTCATTTTTAGTAGGCTGTTCTTTACTGTAGAAGACAGTTAACTTGAAAAGCCTCACTGAAAGTTTGCCTGACCCTTCCCTTACATATTTATGTGTGCATTTATTATATAGTTAAAAGGCATAAACAAGGATGTGCTGTGTGTGCAAGTTTCTGGAATCTCTTGTTTTCCCTTCCATAGTGCACAAACAAGTCATTTAGGTGAACAAAGTCTGAAAGTGAATCATAAACTTGTGTTGTTGTTTTTCTAAAAGAGTTTTTGCTGGTGGCTTTGAGAACAGAGATACCCTGTGTCAGGCCAAAGCACTGGATTAACACCTAGAATTCAATGGTATTGCAGAGCTAATTTTTGTGGACAGGCTGACAAAATTTTCTAGTAGTTCTGTGCCAAGGATAATGACATTATGGCTTGGAGTATAGCTGAAAGCAACATTAGACTTTGGTTTGAGGGGTACATGTAAACAACTCTATTTATCACTCTGTTAAGAAATTTGATATAAGCAAACACCTAGCTGTTCCTAAAAGCCATACCAGTGAAACCTTGGGTAAGCTAGTGGTTTGACTTAACAGAAATGTACTATTATGTTTCAAAAAAGCATTTCCTCCTAAAAAAATCTTATTTTGATGATTAGATGAAGTCCTTGAGAACTCTGTTCTTTTCAGAGACAGTGCTTCAGCATCTTGAGCTTTGGCACTCATCCCTGTATGTTTGTATCTGTATTACAGCCCTCATCTCATGGGCCTGGGTGTGTTATGAGCAAGACCCAAGGAAAGAAAAGCCAGGCATATGAGTCAGGCAGGCACCGCAGCATGCCCCACCTGAGAAGTCTAGACATAGCCCATGTGCCTAACAGTGCTAAGATGAAACTAGCAGATAAAAGCAGCCCTGTAATTGGAACTGCTTTCATTTGGACTCAAACTTTGAATCGATGTTTAAAATCCATCCTTCAAATTAGACTTCTTTATGGGTCTGTTGAGTCACACAGACCTAAAATTTATTCACCTTTCTGGCACAGATACTCTATGTGGCCTCAGACAAATCACTTAATTTCCCATCCTTATGTACAAATAACAGATGTTAACCCTTCTCCTTGCCCAACACTTTTGTAAGATTAAAATAAATAGGGAGTGAAAGAACGATGTCAACTTGGAACATATACAGAAGAAAGGAAAATTAAGCAGGGAAACACAAGGATGAGACAGAGGCATGCATGGGAAATAAGTGGACAAGGATAAAAACATACAGCAGGAAGAAGTGGACAGGCAAAGAGCTGTCAGAGGTGGCTAGTACATACTGAGAAGATGCGGTCCTGAGAGTCATTTGAGAAGGAAAGTGACAGATGCACTAGTTAACATCTGCTTGGAATAAACTGAATGTCTGTACAGGGGAATGTGTGTGGGGGGGGTGGGAGGGGGAGATAGTCAGTGCTGCCAGGAAAAAAAAATAAAAAGAAAAATAAAACCCTTTCAAGTGATCAAAGGGTTTCCACTTCCTCAGAGCACAATGACCCTTTGATCTGTGACTCTTTCTGTAGATAACTACTGGTTTGGAGAACTGAGGGGTTAAAAGTGAATAAAGTAGCAGAACAGCAGAGAAGCGTTCTCTAGCTTCAGTGTTTTCGGTCTAGTCCTAAAGACCTAGATACAAATCTCCTATGTAAATCAATAGCAAAAGGAGGACTTTTGCCAAGGTAACCCAGGGGCAAAAAAACAGTTGAGAATGAATACATATAGATATACTGCCTAAGTAACATCTGATATTCAAAACTCTGGTTTTGAAAATAAGTGTTACTAACTGTGTAAGTTAAAAATCAATGAGTCATTCTTGCAAAAGTAATAGGAAGGATTAAATACGTTAAGATTTAAACAAACAAATGCCTTATTCTCTGCATTTCTTTCAGATTCTGTAAGCCCTAAGAAGTAACATGGTTCCAATTTCACGGTTTTTCTGTAATCATGATTTCTATGAATTTTTTTTTTTTAATTGAAAGGTGAGATTCTCATGCATTCCTATAATTCTCAATTCCAGAAGCTGGGACTTCGGAAAAAAATGTATTGTGAACCTTTCAATAGTATGTCCTGGGAGGAGTTAGCATCCCTGAAAAATTCTATTCAAAATTTATTGCCCTTCTCTGAGTGGCCTAGCCTAGATTCCTTACACATCATGAATATTGTGATGAAGCTATGTCCTTAAAAAAGCAAAATAAAGCTTTCCATGTGGATTCCTAAGCTTGATTGTTTATGGAAATAAAAATCCCATAAAAGTCAATAGAAGAGTTAATAGAACACTATACTGTTCAGTTATGTAAGAATTTTATTCAAATAATTAATGTGTGAATTCTTACCCATATTTAGTACAAGAATCACTTTATCTTTGCAAATGGCCTGAAAGTTGAAATATCAAGCCTCTTGATAAGATTTTCAGGACTACATTTCCAGAGCACCATCACCTGGAACATAACTCCACTGTACAAATATGGCAGCAAAAGAATTTGAAATTGTTGAGAATAAACCAGTCTCTGTTGGCTCATGAATACTTGAAGTCAGATAGAAATCAACATACATTTAAACAAATGTCACTGCCATAAGATATCTCTCTAAGCCCCCCTTTGCTATTCATTCTTCTGAGGATGATGATGACAATCCAGAAGCCAGTTTCTACTTTCAAACAAGGATTTCCTTGTCTCCAGCTTCATTGGTAGGGGTGTCTACAATGATGCCATTTGTTCTGAAAGTGAAGGAGAGACTAAGGGTAGGCACAGCCCTGGTCCCTAGACAATCTAAAACTGAAACAAGGAAATCAAGTGATTTTTATGTGTTACATAAGACAGTACTCATGGCAGACCACAGGCCCCTTAATTCCTCTTTCCTGGGAAATGCACATTTGGGACTGTAGAAATATGAATGTTTGAGATAGCTGAGAACTTCTACTACATCTACAATTCCAGAGGGAAAGATAGGCTTGAGCAGTGGGCCCAGGTGAACTACATGAGGTTCAACAAATCCAAATGCAAGGTCTTGCACCTGGGTCGAGGCAACCCTCACTACCAATACAAGCTGAGGGATGAAAGGATTGAGCACAGCCCTGCCAAGAAAGACCTGGGTGTACTGGTGGATGGCAAGCTAGACATGAGCCAGCAATGTGCCTCACAGCCCAGAAAACCAATTGTATCTTGGGCTGTAACAAAAGAAGCGTGGTCAGCAGGTGTAGGGAGGTGATTCTGCCTCTCTGCTCTGTGCTGATGAAGCCTCACCTGAAGTATTGCATCCAGATGTGCAGTCCTCAGTACAGGAGAGACATGGACCCGTTGGAGGTGTTCAGAGAAGGGCCACAAAAATGATCCAAGGGATGGAACCTCTCCTGTGAGGACAGGCTGAGAGAGCTGGGGCTGTTCAACCTGGAGAAGAGAGGGCTGCGAGGTGACCTGATAGCAGCCTCTCAGCATCTAAAGGGGCGAAACCAGAAGGGGACAGACATGGTTGATGTCTCATCCCTGGAGATTTTCAAGGTGAGGCTGGATCAGGTCCTGGGCAACCTGATCTACCTGTGGATATCCCTGTTCATTGCAGGGGAGTTGGACTAGATGACCTTTAAAGGTCCCTTCCAACTCTAAGGATTCTATGATTATGTCCAAGTCTGCAATATACAGAAACTAACAAACATCTGTAACATGGTCATAAAATATAAAGGTGTTCTGTGCAAATGGTAATGTTAACTGTTAAAATGGTAGTATCATTAACTGCATACATACAGTTTTACTGTAATCACTTTTTTCACAGTTTAAGGGGGTGATATGGTAGAAAATGGGCTACTCTTAACATTTTATGACTGAAAAATGGAATTTGTGAAATCATTTTACTTGCTTGGTGTGAGTGCCTGGCTTCAGACGTCATACTGTTTTCATACACAAGCTGAGAGTAGAAGTAGGACATCAATGGATTGGTGTGTATGCCAACTTTTCTTATTTGTGCTGGAGGGTTGGAATACTGAAGTCTACCAATATTTGAACAGATCAGTTCAGCAGCAATAAAATAAACGATTATTTCTGTAGTTTAAAAAAAAATCATTACTTCAGCCAAGCATCCTGAAAACTTCTAAGGGACTAATGTGGCAAAAAGCTTTATTCTGTGAGGAAGAATCAGAGACCTTTAAGACAAAAAGAGTCTGTAGGTGATATAGAAAGGATTCCTCAGTAACTACTTCAGAGAAGGAAGAGAGCTACATAAAATTTACTTCCAAAGGGAATGAAAAACTTTTAGGCTGTTTATAGATTTTTTTTTTCCAGTGCTTAGAAGAGCAACTATGTTCAGAAAGGCTAGAAAAAGCCAAAGCAGGTGTTTTCAGATTTACTTTAAGATTCAATTCGGAATAAATGATCTTGGTGCTATCTAAAATTTGCTTAGCTATCCACTTCTCGTTGCATTAGATCCAAGGATTAACTATTCAAAAGCTAATGTTCTGAGAAGAAGACCACTCCATACGATATCAATCAACTGCTTATGCCCCTAAATCATTGAATTTGATAGATATTTATTATTTAGTTTCCAGGTTCTAGAAGTGCCACAGAAATAACTGTAGATTCTGGCCCTTCCTACCAGGCTATAATCTAATTATGACATAAATAAAAGGCACAGGCAAGAAAAAATCAGAAATGTAAAGAAGAGAGGAAAAAAAGACAGAAGTGACAGTGAGTTACTCAACTGGACTCAGCTGGGGGCACACACTCCTCTAGAGACTAGAATTAATTTTACATCCCTTCTGCCCATACATCTTTTCTTGGTGATAAACCGTAATTGATAGTTGAGAATAGGTACGAAAGAGGAAAGCGCAATTGATTACCAGTTCAGAAAAGCCTTCCAAGTATAAAAAGTAATGTGCAAGAAAACACATTGTGTGGGAGGGCAGCACTGCTAACAGAGTGGAGACTGGGGTAGCAGAAGCAGAGTAGATCAAAGATGTACACAAAGTGATGCAGTGTCTTAGGTATAAGAATCTTAAAGTCTGTATACAGAACAATGCTCAGGCAGAGAAATGACTAGTGTCGTATCTTCAGCATTGAGAAAAGTCTACTTAGCATAACTCTGGCTTAAAGTTCATCTTTTCACATGGTCAGTCTTTGTTGTTATGACTGTGCATTTTTTTTCCTTTTAATTTCCTTAAAAACATTGCTCATGAAAGACAGCATACCAACTGCAAGTCAAAACTTGCAGCTCTTTTTTTCTAATATTCCTTCCAAACATGGACAATAAGTTCCAAGCCATTTTACCAACATAATGTGCCAGAACTAGAAAAATACTTACTTCAATATCCAAAGGAAACTCCTAAGAATCTTCTGAGTAACATTTTGAGGATTTTTTTTTTCCTTAATGTTTACTATCTTAAGTAAAAAAGAATGCTCTGGAATTAATACTTTATGTTTTCTGTGTGTATGAAGGGAACTCAGCAAGAGTTGATAAACCTAATTGACATTCAAACCTTAGATGGATCCTCACTTTAAGCATTCTCCTTCCTCTTGGACATGTCTCTAGGATATGAGACAGGTGGTATCTCCATGATACACTTAGCAAATTAAACTTCATTCAAGGACACGGGTTAGAAGAAGCATGTTCATTGGACTCCTTATCTTGTGAGTTTCTTAAACCACTAGTTTAATTCTCCAAACCAGGAGATGAAATTAAACTCGCCAGTGATGCTATCAGAAAGTAAGTGTTGCCCACAGGTAATCAGCTGTAAAAAAAAAAAAAAAAAAAACAAACCAAAAAAAAAACCAAAAAAAAAACCACAGTTAAAATATGAACTTAGTACTGTTTTTACGGTGTTTTAAGCATCTCTTTACACAAATGCCTGCTGTAAAGATATTGGCCATAGAAATACTGCCATATGTTCTTATCATCCCTGATTTTGTTTGCCTCCCTATGAATCCCTTGAGGATTAGCTTGTGCTCCCTGAACTTAAATGGTACTTCAATTAAATCAGGTTGTTGTTTTGTTTTTTTTTTTTGTTAGAAAGATTTGCCCTTTAATTTTTGCTTCCCTTCCCATTTTGAACTTTGCTTTAGCTATTGTATAGCTCAGTCAATCTCTCAAGTATCCTCATTTCAACACCTTGAGGCAAGAGCTTCCTTTTCCAAAGTTATACTCTCTCACTAGACCACCATTAAAGATTTAACATCCATCTGTCACTTCCAGTCTGTAGTGTATGTGCTAGGACTCTGTCAACAAAGTGGAAAACATGTTAAAAGAGATTTTCAGAACCACAACTCTACACAACTCCTTATTATCAGAGCCAAATCTGAAGTCACACTCACAACTCCATCAGTTGCTGTATTTGATTCTTTTGCATTTCCTGCAAAAGCAATACCCCTGCTGTGTGTCTCAAACTACTGAGGCTAAGCCCTTTTTGTGGATTCAGTTGCTGTTGACTTTGTAAATCATGTATTTTTTATCAGAAATAATCAATTAATTCTCCTTTTGTAAAAAGAAAATATACTTATGTAAACATGCAAAAATATGGCATATATGTGGTATTAACTGACCTGGAATCAAGGAATCAATCTAAACTGATTTGTGTACAAACTGAAAATAGATTCATCCTATAAAAGAGTACATTGATTTAAAATACCACTTTTATTTCCCTACATTTGTGTACACTGTATGCTCACATTATAAATTCCTATACTGATTTTACTTAAGAAAGGTATATTTATTGAGTACTTTAGGAAAATAAATTACTCTACAAAAATGTTTAACTGAAGCACCACACTTAAAATGCTTTGTAATATTTGATGTTCAAGTATATTTTTTCTGTTTTCTGTGTTCAAAGTCAAGTTAATGAGGATTTCTGATTACCAACGAGTGATTTCTTAAAGTTTAACTCTTCACTAAATCTAATGATATAAGGCCAGTGTCATGTCTGAATAACAGCCATGCATTGCAGTGGGAATAATTCTACTCAAGTAAGCGGGCTTTGGCTCACTGTCCATTTGTCTTTTCACTGAATTTATTTCTAGCATCATTTGTAACAGCTGGACTGAAATCTTGAACCAAACAAGGCTGAAGACCTTTACAGGTTATTACTCAAAAGAAGATGAAATTTCAAGGAATGGAGAGAGTGGAAAATTAAGAGATCAACAGTCTAGCTGGGTGAGAATATTGTTACAGAAAAAAAATACTTTGAGACCAAGTGCAGATGGTGATGAGGGAGATGGACCTTGACCTTACCTTTAGCAAGGGTGGGGCACATTTAAGACTATCTTCTTCCTTTGTTATTGGTAACTTACTGCATGCTGCTATGATTAGGATGTGAAATGTGTAAATCTGCTAATGTACACATTAATAACATAGTGTACTGGCTCTGTTTGGGTTGGACTTGGTCTGCAAGGTAACCATTGCTGCGAGATTGGCTGGACATCTTCCTACTTGTGGGAGACAGTGAGTGATTGCCTTTGTTATAGTATTTGATGCTGAGCTTTTGGAGAGGGTCCAGAAGAGGGCCATGAAGATGATCAGAGGGCTGGAGCACCTTTCCTATGAAGACAGACTTGAGGGAGCTGGGGTTGTTCAGTCTGGAGAAGAGAAGGAAAGGAGAGACTGCAGGGAGACTTCATTATGGCCTTCCAGTATTTAAAGGAAGATTATAAACGTGACGGAAATTAACTTTCTGCATGGGTAGATAGTGATAGGACAAGGGCGAATGGTTTTAAACTAAAGGAGGGGAGATTTAGATTAGATGTCAGGGGGAAGTTTTTCACTGAGAGGGTGGTGATGTGCTGGCAAAGACTGCCCAGAGAGGTTGTGGATGCCCCATCCCTGGAGATGTTCAAAGCCAGGTTGGATGGGGCCCTGGGCAACCTGTTCTACTACTTGATCTAGCAGTTGGCAGCCGTGCCTGTGGCAGGGAGTTGGAACCTGGTGATCCTCAAGGTCCCTTCCAACCCAAGCCATTCTATGATTCTACGATTGTTCATATTTTTCCTCTGTCTTCACTTATTAAACTGTTTCAAGTGAAGGAGCAGCTGTTGGGCTTTGCAAAAGGCTGGGATCAGACCATCGTACAGAGTTCAAGACCGAGCTTGATCTTGTATAGAGAGAAATCTCCTACTGATTTCTATAGCAGTTTTGTGTATGCTGAGTTCATTACATAGTGCATCCATATATGAGGAGTGATTTCACAAGAAATCATCATGTGGAGTCCGATCATACCATGCATATGTTGCAGCATCTGTCATAGTGAGTAAGCTTGGGTATTAGCTGACGCCTTAAGACAATTCTGTGAAGATAGCCAGGCTAATAGTGCTATAGCAATGGTACAAGTTGAAATGACTTGCATCCTTTCCCTTGCTGAAGCAGTAGCCTTTCATGACTTGGTGAATCTACTCATTTACAAAACAAAGAGCTGTGAGGGAAGCGGTATTGCATTTTCAAAAGCTGCTGGCTTTGATGTGTGTACCAGACCAGCTGAAATCATTGTGCTTAAGGGGAAACTGTGGATTGTGCTCACTGTTGACAGATGACGCTTCCACCTCTAACATCAAGTGTAAACTTTAGTCCTGCGCTTCTGTCACCATCCATTTATAGAGAGTTTATAGAGTTGTTTCTAAGCTTAATGCTTCAGTAGCAAACCAGTACAGAATCCATAGGAGAGAGCGGTTAGAAAATTACTGTCTTCATGTCTTCAGGCTGACATGGGATATGATTTTTATGTAAATGTTGCTGTTGGTAGCTAGAGAGAGGTCACAACCTTCTGCTGCTCTTAAGGATTATTTAGATACTGTGGATACCATGTGAGAGGTAACAGAAAAATAAGGCAGGAATGCAGATGTCATGGACAGGACAAGTGAAAGTTAGGCCTAGAAGAAAGACATTTTAAAAGTTCCTAAATGGTACTTCCTTTGGTCTACTTCTGAGATATTCATGTGTGGTATTCTCCTGTGCACCATAGGAGAGCACATCACCAGTTGTTTAAATATAGAAAAGAGAAACATAAAAATGTCTTTTACTGCTCCTTACACCACATCTACTGGCAACAAAGACACCCATCTCATTTCTGAACTCAAGAGAAAGCAATATATCACATCAATAAAAACAAATCTGCTGTAACCTTCAATAGATGACAAATAACAGTAATCCTTACTTGATAGACCTGTTGTGAAATACCATCCATTAGTCTTCATAAAGAATGCTAAGATCCTCAAATTTAAAGAGACTACATGCTATGTGGGTAAAACATAATCAGTTTGAGCACAGCAGAAAAAATGACCAAAACAACAGACATCCCACATGTCTGCAAACACTGATCATACACTGGTCTGATTTTCATTTCTACTTCTATTTATATTATATTTGTATATATTGGTGTTAATCAAATTACTTACATGGAGTCACAGAAGTTACAGTACCATGATATATGTGAGATTAAAATTAAGTGCAAAACATTTCTTCACGTTTTAAATTTATAATACCTATTTCAAGAATTTATAAATCTATAACGAGATTTTCTATAGGACATTTACAAATTTAATACAGACGCAGGTCTGATCCTTCAATAATATTATTCCAACTGGTATAAGCTGAGGACCTTGCATGAAAGAAAATTGGGCACAGAGTATAATGAGATTATTCATTGTGATATGGATAGAAAATGTGATGAAATATCATGACTGCAGTTCATTCTGTTGAGAAGAAAAACCTGATCTATAAGAAAATTAATCTGCTGGAGTAATTGCAATCTGTTTACAGAAAACCCCTCCCCCACCCAAGCATTTTTAGTCTGGTTAGGAAAAAAAAAGAGAAAATAGAGCTAGGAAATGTCAGAAACAATTTCCAATGCTTTAAACATATTAGAAAGAAAAATGTATTTTCTTCCAGTTGACAGCAACAATTGAATGTGCAATTAGCCAAATGAAAATCACATGTAATACTCTAAAATTATGCTATTTTCTTCTCTGTTTCTTCATTTCACCTCCCTTATTTTTTTGTCTTCCTTCATTCTCTTCAGATACCACTTGTCTTTTATCCACAGCTGCCTCTCTTGCTCTTGAAGAAAGAGGAAGAGAATATCCTAAGAAGAGCATAAATGAGTTAAAGATTTTTTGAATAGAGTGACCCTGAGCTTGAATTTGTACTGTTTAAGCCTGAGAAATGTTCCACTGACTTGGAAAGAAGAAGCATTAGTTCTTAGGACTGATGGGGGTTCTGCACACGATGCTCACTCACACAGTTAAGCATCATCTACTGTGGTCAAACTATGCATTTTATTTTCACAGTCAGCCATTAAATACCTGGCAAAATACTTAGGTTTCATTGACTAGATGTTCTTCTCTGATACAATTAGTACAGAGCTGGGACATATTAAGTTTCTTTTTTGTAAGTACAAATAATGAACAAATTGTAAGAACACCTAGAAATGAACGTGTAACAACAGATCTGACATATCCTTATGTTTTGGAAGACAAAATAGATGTTGGTAATATATTTAATTTGGTTTCTGTATTTTTCTTCAGATACACATTTCAATGTTAAATATTTTGGTTTTTTTTCCCCCAATGTACAATTGAAAGGACATCTATCTGAACTTTGGGATTTCAGTGACTTTATAAGTAACCAAACAATTTGCAGTTATTTGGTTCATGCTTTACTATGTAGGTGTTGGTGCTCAAAATAGAAAGCTTTTTCCACACAGGAGAAACAAAATACATTCCACATAATTTGATTTCTGTTTCATAGGCCGAAACATTTGATTTCTTTGCTATCTTATTGTCTTATGAATCAAAAGAAGACACTGTTTCCAGAAGCAAATCCCTAATAAACCCAGGGAGTATATGATTATTGATATTTAGGAATATTTTGGGGTAATCTTGCATAAATCACTAAGAAAATATAGAATCGTAGAATCATAGAATTAGCTAGGTTGGAAAAGACCTACAAGATCATCCAGTCCAACCATCCACTTACCACCAATAACCCCACTAAACCATGTCTCTCAACGCTATATCTAAACATTTCTTTAACACCTCCAGGGACGGTGACTCAACCACCTCCCTGGGCAGCCCATTCCAACGCCTGACCACTCTTTCAGAAAAGTAGAATTTCCTAATGTCCAGCCTAAATCTCCCCTGGCACAACTTGAGGCCATTCCCCCTCATCCTGTCACTAGTTACAAGAGAGAAGAGGCCGACCCCCAGCTCACTACAACCTCCTTTCAGGTGGTTATAGAGAGCAATAAGGTCTCCCCTGAGCCTCCTCTTCTTCAGACTGAGGTATTGTATCCTTACAGAAGTGTTTGGTATCTGATCATACATGCTCATTTTTGCATGCTGTTTTGTTTTTCAATTGAATAAGCTGACATAGTTTACATATCACACTAAATATCTAATTACATCCACATATGCACAATAAGTAATTACCTCCCCTTTAATTTCTTTTCCCTAGGGCAACTGAGATAATAATAATTTTTAGTATATTTTTTCAAGCTTTGTTAAATGTTGAAAGGCCCTTGGGCTACACAAAAATTAGAGAATTGCATTAATTTATTTCTGTCAAATTAAGAGCATATGAAAGAGTCCAAACATGACATTTAAGATCACCCTCTCTGTATCTTTATTTTAATAAGTGAGGGCTTAGTTTTTCCATCCTCATGAAACACATGAGTATATACCAGTGTCATGTAGCTCTTGGCGTACAGCTGTGAAAGTTCATGAATATCAATTGAATTTTTGCTTTGTTATGGGCAAGTCCTTCCTTGTCAGTTGGTGAAGACAGGACCTCAATCACATTCAACTTCTTTATGGAAGGAAGTGCTTGGCTCTTCGCTTTCTTTTTTTCAGAAGTGAAAGAGAAATTGTTGATTTGGAAAGGCCTTTGGAAGAAAAGCCAGAAAGCCAGTATCACAAATCAGGGCGCCTGTGACTGTTCTTCTGCCATCTTACTCATATCTCTGTCATTACTTATGCAAACACAGAGATTGGCATGTAGAGAGATGAGGAAAACAAAACTGTGCTCATGCTTCTTCTCTGCAGTGCAATACATCTTATTACACGCAAGATGCAATATGAGTCTACAACCAAGCAGGCCTTTCGGTAACGCCTCAGCATTTTATCTGGAATCAAAATTCTAGGATGTCGATACAGATATTTTGCTGAAACCACACTCTTCCTATGTGTTTTCCCCTCCATGGGAAAATGGCATCTGACATCCTAAGTAAAGATCTATTCCTTACAAACTGATGAACTGTACTTTAAAATGCTAATGGAGTTTTCCAGATAAACATGAATAATCATTTTGCCTGTAACATTTGTCCTGTTTCCAAAGCAGCTGTAGCTGGTGGCATCACTGTTTTCATAGATTCATAGAATCATAGGGTATCCCCAGTTGGAAGGGACCCACAAGGATCATTGAGTCCAACTCCAGACTCCATAAGGGACCACCAGACATTCAAACCCTGTGTCTGAGAGTAATATCCAAACACTCCTTGAACTCTGGCAGCTTGGTGCCATGCCCACTGCCCTGGGCAGCCTCTTCCATGCCCACCACCCTCTGGTGCAGAACCTTTCCCTAACCCCCAGCTGCCCCTCCCCTGACAGCTCCATGCCGTTCCCTCGGGCCCTGTCGCTGTCACACAGCAGAGCTCAGCGCTGCCCCTCTGCTCCCTGTGAAGAGCTGCAGCCACCATGAGGCCTCCCCTCAGCTCCTCTGTTCTGGGCTGAGCACACCGAGGGGCCTCAGTCGCTCCTCATACACGTCACCCTACAGACCTTTTGCCCTCCTTTGGACCCACTCTAATATCTTTATGTCCTTGCATGGTGGCACCCAGACCTGCAACCAGTGCTGGAGGTGAGGTGTGATTCTGGCTCTATATACTGTTGCTTCATTGAAGCAACAGTGCACTGAACTCGTTCCTGCTTTCTTACATGTGTATTTTACTAGCTGGGCATGGAGAAAAATAATGCATACTATTCTGAAAAACATAAGGCTTTCATCTTCATGATATTTACATTTATGGAAGAAAAAGTATGAAACATAAATGAAAAAGAGTTTCTTGTGTTAGTAGCTTATTATCTAGGAGTATGAAGGAGTCCTGTTCCACTTGTGAGAGTGCTGATGTTGAGAAATGTGTGTTACGTTGCACAGACACATACATAAATCTTATAAAGCCAGGATCAGCTCTGTCTTCCAGTGAAGCAGTTAGAAAAACTGCCAATGACTTCCATAAGCATAAAATCATGTCCCATCTGCTTTTTTTTTTTTTTTTTTTACAGATCAGTTCAGCACATTCAAACGCATCTTTACAATAATCTAATTACAATGTAATTCCTTTCAACCAAGTGTTACTTTAATTGCATACCTCACATTCACAGTATGTTTCAGGGCCTTTAAATATGTGACTGTCAGAGTGACAAGGCTATTGTTTTGGTACACTGGTACATCTACCATGAGAGAAATGGCCCTTTGCATTTATGGCAAAATGGCAGTACTCTGCCAGAACAGCAATTAAGAAGAAAAAATGCAAGATGGCAGGAGAGCTACCAACATATATTCTCACTGAAGGAAAATTAGTGTATGTATTCTAATTTGGGCAATACCGTCTTAACAGACAGCTTTAAATAGCAAAAGTCTGCTCAATGCTGATCCTAGCAGATGAAAACAATAAAAATACTGAAAATAAACCAAGCACACCCTCTCCAGAAATAACCTTTTGTATTTAAAGATAAAAGAATAAGGAATTGGCTAGTTGCCAGAGGGTATATACCCCTTTCAAGCTCTGTAGTCAGGGTCATACCATTAATTATAGGTGACAGCATGAGGTTTAAAAACAAATGGTTTCAACCTCACCTTTAGACTGAAATGAAGCAAATGTTTTATTCTCAGGGAGCACTACTCCAGCCTTCTAATCCTTCTAGAAGGATTAAATTAAAAACTGAAAGCAGGTGTCCTTTCAGGGTAGAGGTGTATTTCGACACTCACTGTAGTAGCAGCGGGAGTGGTCTTCAGGCTTAAGGATATCCCATTTCTGTTATTAACTGCTCTTTATTTAATGGTAAACAGAATGGATGCTAGTACTTTTTGGGAAAATGAAATACTATGCAGATTCTCCTCAACCTTTTTTTCCTTATGCAGCCATTTATATCCATGTTACAAATAGCAGACTAAATAAACAGGTCTGACTCTTTTCTTTTACATACCTTCTTTTTCTAAATGTAGGAATCTGAGTCAATTGCCAAAACATAGCACATAATACTTCGAGATGGTCTGTCTGCATCAAGCTGGAGGATACAGGTTCCATCCCATTCTGGTCTGGCGGACCATGTAGGAGTCTAGGCAGGACTACCTTGGACATCTCAAGTGCCATGAGTGTTTGGACCACTGAATCAAGGTTTAGAAGCTACACAAAGCATATGGAAGTGGAAAATCAAGTCCACTGTGGGTACACGCTGACAGCTACGTGGGCTTACTTACAAATGTAATTCAGACTCTATTCTCCAAATTGACTGCATGAAGTGATTTATGTTGTAAAGATATTCTTCAGTGTGTTTGAATAAATTGTCATGAAACAGTTGTTTTACAGAAGAACCTGGCTCTCATTCACTGTAATCCACTTCTTTCTCATAGTATGAACTCTTCCAAATTATGAATTCAGCATTAGGAGTGGATATATTCTATAGTTCTCGCCCTCTGTCCCGTGGAATTGCCCCTGAGTTACACAATGTAATAGCTAGGCAGAATTAGCCAAGAGGAGAGTAAAACTGTCTAAAATGTCCTGTAATTCTTTCCTCAAGCTCTCACAATCCACTGCTTTGTGGAACCCTATATATATATACCTAAACAATCAACATTCATGAGGAAGCTACATTCTCAAATTTGTCATCAAGTATGCTAATTAACTGCAGAATCTCCATTCATGATTATGAGATACAAGCATTCTCCATGTAGAAACTTGTAGCCCTAGAGGCCAATCAAGAGGCTGTTCAGATGTGCATGTGCACCATTATTAAAGCATCTCTAAAGTTTGCTAGTCCTAGGGGAATTTTTGATGATTTCTCACGACTATTCTTCACTGTTAGAAAGAAAAAGCAAGGACTCGGCTATTGCTTATCATAGAGTGCAGAAAAAAAAAAAAAGATTTCTTCCCTGTTCCTCTGAAAGACCAGATATCTTGGCAGGTTTATCAACATAAAGACAGAATGCACAGGAAAACTTCCTATTAGTAGGATAATAGAATTTCTAGGAATCCAGTGAGAATAGGGTTATTTGGCTTGGTGGTTAAAGATGTGAACATCATTTACATCATCATTCTTTTCTTCCTTTATCTGAGAAATCTTCTTTGCTATATACCACTGCAGGTGAAGAACTTAACGAGGATGGTTTTCAAGGAAAATAATTATTTATATCTGCAGTATAAGCAGAGGTAGCATGAGAGTGTAGCATGCCTTTCAGAATTAAGAAGTAGATGATAGACATTAAGCCTTTATATACCCGAATAAGTCCAGATTTGAATGATTACTGCTTGTTTTCTACACAACATCTGTGAGAACAGCGGAAGGAGGGACTGCCAGAGATTTGCAAGCAGGGAAACAGAAGCTATCAAGACGTTCTGAATGGTGTTTTGGTTGGCAGAACACATCATAAGGAGTATCTTTTTCACCTGCTTTGATGAACGGAGGGAATTTTTAGATTTTGCTGTGCTCTAGGGATATTTTTTGGCTGTATCAGACTATAGGAGGCATTGCACAGGGTCTGTGTGCTCTCATGACTATTGTGGATCTTTAGACAGAAAGGTACGGATAATTTCAGCATCCAAAACTACAGGAGTGAGTGGTTGGTCTACCATTGGGTAGGTATTTGCTGTGCATATTTTGTTGATACCACAGCAGGGATATAGCTGACAGGCAAAAATTGAAGTGTTCAGTAATTTCACAAATCATGACTTTATTGTCCCTTAAAGCGCTGTCACTACATGCAGTGCCAAAGCTACAAACACTGAGAACATTTAGAACACAAGGAACTGCAAACAATAGGAGTTTAAATTAAAGAACGAAGGAGATTTAAGTCAATAGCTTGTAGCCAAAAAATAGTTCAGAGCTGCAGTGAACGAACATATTTCCTCCTTGTAGACCACCTGAGAACCAGGATGGCAGAACATTGTGTCCTCACTGACACTGACTCTGACTGACTGGAGGGTTCATAGTGGTGTGCTAAGGGTCTTACTGGAGAACATTTTGCCCTAGCCACGTAGTTTCTCCACTGTGTATAAAATGGAGAACCTTGTGTTTGCTCAGTCAGATTTAAAATGCTATTGGAGCAAGAAGGAAAAGAGTAACAAATACAAGACAGCACTTGCTATATATGTATACTTACATTTTTATTATCACCATTATTATTTTTGTCTTCATGTATTGGTAGCTCTTTTTCATATTTATTTTTTATTTGCCCTCTCTTTCACTGAAAACTTCTTTCTCTTAATTCCTGGAATGGGAAGATTTTTACCCCTGAGCTATACAGTCATGTTTTGCAGAAGTCTTTATATATTCCACAAATGTTTCTTCTTTGTTCTTTTATTTTTTTTTTAAGTCTCAAGTTCACAGATGTTAGACAAAGGCTGATGCTGGTATTTTGAATGGGCTGAATGTTTTAAATACAGATCCTGCAAGACAGGAAAATTAACAGAAATTTATTCTTCTTTGAATATTTTTCATGCCAGTAATTTTTTTAACTTCATTTGACAGTTCAGGTGTGTCTTCAGAGTCTCTTAGTCATAAAAGATCCTGAAGAAGATTATGGTCTTACATTAATTTTGTATTCCTTATGTCTTCACATTGCAGTCAGAGTTGGGTAAGAGAGCATCAGAGTTACAAGTGGGTTGCTGCTGCATCTTTTTTCTTGCAGTGGGATCTGCGGCCTGTAACTCCATGCCTATGAATTGTGCCTTAAAGAGGTGAAGCTGTAGTGGGAGTTCTGATGAAATCAGGTGAAAGACTTCCCAAGGGAGTTCTGATATTTGAGAGTAATCTCTCTGACAGTATAGAGAGCTAATGACTAAGAACAATGCAGTAATATATGTGCCACTGTTATTCATTAAAATAATCTGAAAGAATGTAGACGCCTTTCTGGGAACTAGAGAAAAGACGGCAGCAGATCTATTTGCAGTATGGGAGCTGTAACCAAGGAACTTTCTATGCCTCGTTCCATTCTATGTCAACTGCTCTATGCACAGAGTTCATGGAGTCACTAATGTTGCTTTGTTGCTCTCTTAGACATATTGCCCCTGTGTATGTGTAATTACAGCACTTGAACCATGCAAATTGTGCCTGGCAATATGTTGCCTAACTTCTGTTTAGCATATTCCCGCAAAACATTTTTTTGGAGAAAGCAAAAATCAAATTGACATAGGTTTCACTGATAATAAAAAAGAATATATATAAGATTTATGTCAAACATAAAGAGATGGGCTAAATTTTACTGAAATACACATTGATGAGATTTCTACTGAAGATAAAATTATACTCTAAAATCCATTCTGTTAGCAAATTCTCATTGACTCTCTGAATTAATCCCCTCAGTGAGCAAACCTCAGTGTGCATTTTGTATGTGGTACAGAGTAAAACATTCTCATAAACATGCTCATAAATGCTCTATTCTGATAGGGTTTAGGGCCTCCTGCAACTTGCATGTGAAAAAATGGGATGGCTCCAGAGGGATTAGGACACTCAGTGAAAGAGGGGTAAGGAACTGAATGGTAGGACTCAGAACTCAGTAACATACAACTTGCACATTTTGCAATCATGCTGAAATACTCTAGAATTGACATCTATGATCATTATGCAGTGTGTGATTTACTCACGGAAAAGCAGAGAAAATCTCAGAGGAATCTAAATGAAAGAAGAGCTATTAGGCTCATGCACACAGAAGAAAGAACCCATCTATAACCCCTCTTGTATCAAATGGCAACCTGCAGTCAAGTCTGAACTGTTGAACAAATAAAGCATTAGAGCAGATTACCACAAGGGACAATGAATATGCCGAAAACAATTTGGGGAAATGCCTCAGTAAACCAACGAAGTATGTGAAGGGATGAGGAGAATAAGGTGAAACCAAATTTAGTTGGAGCTAACAGGGCCTGTGCCTGTGCTGAGGGACCTGGGAATGACTCCCAGCTGCAAGGTCACTTTGGCCGCTTCCCAAATTCCTGTCAGGATAAGATCTGAGTGCATGTAATTCCCCCCACAGTGCTCTGGTTTCCCTGTGAAAGAAGCCCTGGTATGCAGGCAGCCTGGGAGCCACAGCACACAGTCAGAAGGAAAGGGAGAACTGACCTGGAGAGTCCGCCTGCACAGAAACTTTGATCCAACTCACTGACTTTTGAGATAAATGTTCCTAACTTTGTGTACATTGATTCACATTATGGAAACTTCAATCTATCTGTCAGCTGGAGTTATTAACAGATTTATTAATAGCAAGTTATCGATTGTATACTAATTATATTTCTTAGCAGTATATGATTTTTACACAATTATTAAGCTTGTAAATTTAACATTGACAATGGTCTTGACAAATAAGATGAAGTAAATGTGGTAAACATGTAATCCCACAGAGTTGTATGTGTTTAATGGTCAAAATTGGCTGTTATATTTCACATTCATTCTCTATCACTTTTTGGCTCCAAACGTTGTATGTCTTTCTGAAGATTTCAAAACAGTTGCACGAAATCGATCTGTCCAGAAATATTGGGCCTGGTTCTTATTACACTGTAGTTTTTGTGTAGCACGATGATAGCTGTCAAATAACTTGTGACATAGCAAAGTCAAGGAGAGTACATCTGAGTGCTGTATCAAGAAAGGTATCTATTGTCCTTCCTGATTCCACTTGAGACTGTAGCATTACATCAGGTTTGCTCGAGTACTGAGCTTTAAATAAGTAATTTAAGAATATTTGTTGCATACTTCAGTAAAGTTATGTGATATGGATGTCTATCACTATTTGATAACAGAAAGCACATTGAGTTTTTTCCTACATATTGTAACAAATACAATTCCTATAGAGATATTTATTATTCAGGTTCTGATTTTGAACAAAGAACTGAGAGTCAGTGAAAACTGTAGGAATCATTCAATCAGTGACTCAAAGATCTTTTGTGCTACAGCAATCTTTTACATCGAGAAGAACCATGAAGCCAAATCCACTGCAGTCACTGGCAACTAAGATTAACAGCTCAGGTGTCAATTGCTCTGAAGACACATTTTCACTTTGAGCTTGGCTGAATGCCCCAACTCATTTCACAAAACCCTCTTGAACAGTAACATTCAGCTTGTAACAGCTTTCACCTTCCATCCATCTGGACTAGATGATGAATAAGATGCCAGGAAGGTACTCCCCCTCCCTCCACAAAGTTTAAGAGACACTTCTGATTCTCTAAACTGTTTGGCTCACGAAAGGCCTCTTACTGGATAAGTGAGGATATACCTGGTGTGCACAGCCCACCCACCATTTTATGAAGAGATGCATTCTCTGATGTGATCATTTTGCTGTTGAACTACAGCACCTCTGTTGCAAGCAAGCCTGCTTCCAGACCCACCAGATGGAAATAATGCTGGAGAACGCTCAAAAGGAGCCGTGCATTCAATAAAATGGGGAAATGCTTCTACAGGCATGCTGTAGACAGCCTTATGTGATGAAGATATTGGGTGTTGAAACTCATGACGAGAAATAAAATCCTCAGGCAAAGCACACTGTATCTTGCAAAGCTTAAATGCTTGTAGTTTAGTCATTCAGCTTCTTCCACCTCCTCCCTGTGAATATTCATGCATAATCTTAGCTTGCTTTCTGCCTTTTCACGTTCTTTGTGGTGGGTGCTGTGACTCACATGGCCTGCCTCAGACTCCTTCCTTCTTGTTCCCCCACAACTCCTCACATAACCTCCTATGTGTCAAACACACCTCCTTCCATTCATTTCCTATAGAATTCTGTGACGAGTTGGTAGTTTTTTTCCTTCTGCAGAAGATACAACATCCCACAGAACCATCAAAACTTGCTGTCCTCATTCCCTGCTGAGCCATACTCTTCCCTTACTCAATTTAATCATCCTCTGCTATGACACAGCCATATCTTACCTCACTCCTCTGTAACAGCACCTACGTACTGATGCTGACGCAGTGCTTCCGACTCTCCTTCCTGTGACACAATCTTCCAGTACTTCTGAGTTAATTTTGTCATTCTGCATTGCTGGCACTGCTTAGCTGGAGAAAAAAAGTTCTCTTTTTTAAGCAGTGCTCTTGCTCCTTGCTTGCTCTCCGTATCATCCAAGCTGTGGATTTCCCATCCCTGGAGGTGTTCAAGGTCAGGTTGGATGATTCTTTGGGTGGCCTGACCTAGTAGAAGCTGTCCCTGCCCATGACAAGGGACTAGCTGGTCTTTGGAGGGCCCTTCAATCCCAAGCCACTCTATGATTCTATGAGTCTATGATATTTATGGAGGGTTTTATATGGAGACAGGTGGGTTAGGTGTGCAGAGTGATTCTGAGCTTATGACTGAACCAGATTTCATAAGCAGTGCTGGACCATCTGCTACTAAGTCCTTACCAGACTCTGTTGACATGTGCCAGCAGCAGTATGGTCACTGATCAGAGAATTATAATGTGGTCTGGAAAATATGAGATCTGTGTTGAAGTTCAATACAAGAGAGCACAGTTCAGGGGCAATCTTAAAAAAAAAAATGTAGTTATGAAAATAGTTAGTGCAGTGTTGTGAGAGCTTTTTAGAGTACATAAAAGTCTGAGCTCAAAGCTCAGTGAATCAAAAGTAACTTGCTCGAGAAAACTGGGCCATTCCAGTGTCAGTGAGATCAGGAATATCCACTGGTCACTGCTTTAAAGAGGAACGATCCAAGCTCATACAGGAAGCGACAAGTATTTAAAAGATGAGACTGGGAGAAAGCAAAGAAATGGTGGGGCTTATTCCATAGGTCTAAAACAAATTATAGTTGCTATTACATCTTTGAAAATATTTTAAAAAGAGACTTTTATTTTCTATGCTGATTTTAAGAATTTTAATTTGAATAATAGCTCGTGTATGGAACCTTCTCAACAGTTCAGTCACGTTCAGGAACTTGGGATAGTCCTCAAATGCTTCCTTTGCGTTTTGTTACACTGTGTGAAATCTATAATGCTTTCAGGGAAAAAAAAAAAGGGAAAAAGGCATATTTTCTTCAATAATAAGTAAAAATAGTCACATTTCTGTGAGATTTAGTTTATTACGGTAGTGCAAAAGACACCATTTGGTAAAAATGTCAACCTGCACCCTTGGTTTTCATGCTAGACATACACGTACTTGTAGCTAATGGTATTTATAATTTGACTGAAGGCACAAGTATTTTTTAAAGCATTTCTTCTTGCAGCAATTTTATTCTTGTTAATTCCAAGCTGTATTGTACAGTGCTCATTCCTGGGAACAGGCTACTAAAAGCATACATATTCCATAACTCCTACACTGCATGCTATAAAAAGCTGCAGAACAGCATCCATGTGATGCTATCCATCGGAATACTACAAGTGTTTGCTGAAATCTTGTATTCCATTTTTATTTAAAAATCTCCAGCAGGCAAGATTTTTACATCATATTTTCTACATTTTGGTACAACTTCTGTTGACTTTGTACTAACAAAAAAAATGCACCTCTTGTCCATGAGAAAGGAAACAGAGCCAGTTGCATAATGAAACCATATTTCTTCTGATTAAGTCTGCCTCATCTGAGACAGGTGACTCCATCTGCTGCGTGATTAGAGATCTATGCTTCTGATAGATGCCTATGGTTATACATGGAGGGCTGGACATTGCAAAGTACAAATTACAGCAACTAGTGCTTTGAGCAGGTAACTGCCTCACATGAACAGTATACTTCCATAGGAAGTTAAAATGCATGTTATTATGAAAGGGCATGGAAAGCATTTAAACACTTCAGCTGTCAGGACAACCATGGATGAAGTTTAGAAATAGGTAAAGTAGGACTCAGAAAAATCTGTCAGAACAAGACATATATTGCTGAAGCAATCTAATTAGTAGGTAAATGTTTGCAAAGTTACTAAGTTCTGTAAGAGGCACTGTTTTAGTCCTCTGAGTCCATTTACAAGCAAAAACAATTACCTGACTATGTATTCCCTTAAAAGGCTGGCTACCTTCCATGTTTCAGGTACATTTGTGCTTTATTACAGCTGTGTGGCACATCCAGGCAACTTGTTTGAAAGGTCTCAAATAGTAGCATTTTCTAATCTGTTACAACTTTATTTTTAAAAGCTTGGTAGAAAATAAATGTGTGCAGATGAAAACCTTACGCAATCCCTGTCCCAGGGATTGTATAAACCCAGCTGAATCAAAATGTTCTTCTATGACTGCATTGTGTGGTTTTTCATTATCAGCTGACAGACAGGGGTGTGTATGATGATTGTTTGGGATGCCTGTTAAGTTTACCTAATACTCTTCTCTTTGCGGATTTTTGATGTTCTTGACTTGCCAGCTGTTATATGCATATATCTGAATGCCATTTATGGGAAGATTAATATTTCAAAATATGAATTGTATTTTTACACAGATAATATTTAATTTATTCCTGTTCAGGCATAGTCATTTCCCAGAACAAATTCCTCCACCTAACTCCTGTCACTACCATCCTACAGACTCAGCTAATGCAATCAAGAGGGTCAGTGGAGACCTCCTGCAACAGTTAGCTCGTGATGTAAAAGCAGTATGATTCACTCCAGTTTGTCACCTTAATAGATTCATCAAGGGACCAAAAAAGATGCTGATAAATTCAATAGCTTCTCAGATTAGAAAAAAATATATATTTTTAGGGAAATAAACAATAAAACTTTAAAAACTTCAGGCAGAAAAGAAATATTGTCTAAACTCTGAAGGACATTTCAGGAAGAGTTTGTGAAGAACTGAGAATCTAAGAGCAACCTACATTTAGAAAGCTCAGTAAGCACCACTCAGATGACCAGAAATTAGTTTTAAATCTAACACTCTCCACCTGTGTACATGAGATAAATGGTCCCCCTCTACAGAGTTCCTTTAAAAACTCAAGCTCAGATCTTTTTATTTTCTTAGAACACATATTATAAGGTAGCCGAGTTTCAGGAAAGAATGGGTATCTTAATAATTGTTGGGGCAGATAGACAGAAAGCACAATAGGAAGTAGTGGCCACAGCCACCTATGGTAAAGTTCTTATGTTTCTGGGGTTGTACCAGGCTTGATCCAGGATGTCTGCTGAGTCAGTGCCTTCAGAGGAGGTAGGTGAACGTATAGCATGGCATGGGTCAGCCCTCAGATGCAAGACATGACTGGACACTGTAGAATTCATCCAGGAATAGCAAAATAAAAGCATATGCTACAACTCTAGGCCAGAGAAGTTGCATATGCCCCATCTATGGAGGTGTTCAAGGCAAGGATGGGTGGGGCCCTGTGCTGTCTGATCTATGAGGTGGCAGCCCTGCTCACTAGATGATCTTTAAGATCCCTTCTAACTGAAGCCATTCTGTGATTCTGTGAATTATTCTGTCAATGCACTCATTGCAGAGTAGGTATGTTTTGGGATGTCACTTTAAATGAAAGTTAATAAGAAGTTACCAGAGTGAACATGGGGAGTCTACGTGCATATGTAGGGGAGTGTTTAAATAAGACACACTTTATCATGTGATACGTTTGTACCAGGGGAAAGGGTGAAGTTTTCACAGACAAGCTGTTTTTCTTGTTTCTTAATTTTTTTAAGTCTTGGCCATTCAACTGAAATGCTTTTTTGATTCAGCTTTTGATGGATTAGCAAGTGGTTTGTTACCCTACTGGCATATGCTTAGGTCAGCACTAGCAAGCAACATTTAAGAATATTGATCTAACATATCTATTCTTCAGAGTGCACTTGTATTACTTCTGATCTTTAAAAATAAAGTATTTCTGTATATATCAATTACAGGAAAAGCAGAGGCTCTGTGCTTCTATTTGGACATCACATGACCACATGAAAGATATGATAATGTTCTCTACTCACAGAATTAACTAGAAATGGTTCTGAGTCACACAGCTCTGGCACCTGCACAAATGTTCCCCAAATTAGGAAATATTCATACTCTGAGTTTTTGCTCAGCTTGTTGCAGAGCTGTGAGCTGGCTGTGAATCTCAGCTGTGAATCCAAAATTTTACCAAGTTCCAGGAATACTCAGCTTCAAGATACAGGGGTTCTGTTCAGGTTCATATCTATAATTATTAAATATCTAATCTGCTTATCTAAGGAAATAGAGCTTATGTGAACATACTACTTGTCAGTCCATATGTGGTCCAACTGGCCAATTGCAATCAAGCTGGAAAGAGTAGGCATGTCAGACGTAAGCATATATGTACGTATCAGTGTTATGAATGCTGGATGCTTCAAAGAACATTTCTTACACTGTTTGGGAGTTAAGATGAAATAGGTACCCAAAAAGCACCAATAGACTTAGATGTCTAGTCACAGACATGAAGCAGTCTGGAAAATTCAGATGCCTATAGAACTTCTCTACTAAAATTTTACAGGATTAGAGATGTGAGCACCTCCATAGTGAGGCAGCAGCACAGGAACAGCTAGAAGTAGCTACATTTTGAATTCAGGTTGCTCCCAGGTGGTAAACTAGTATACATACAGAGGGAATAGTTGGAAGTTTTGGAGCTAAGCCTTAAAAGAAACCCAGCAAATATCCTAAGCAATTGCTTCTTACAGAAGAGCAAGCAATTCCTTTCTCTCCATTAATTGTTATGTGTAAAGTTTCATATGTTGAATGTGGGTATTATAGGAAATAGAGGTATGATTTTATATCATACTGAATTCACAGAAAGATGTGAGGCTGGAGAAGAGCTCAATGGAATTCAATGACATAACCATTTCTGCTTCTCAACATTGTGTATCCTCAGCATATAAGTATTTCAACTTATATATTTCACATACAGACAGACTTTCTTCAGTCACACAATTATCATTATCGTTATTGCACTTGAGAGTACAACAACTTGTTCCAGGGAAATAAAACCCAGAAAAAAATGGATAAATGGAGAAGTGGGAAAGGGAGAAGTTCTATCAGTAATAATACTTAACAGAAGGAGCTTTAGGAAGGGAAGAGTGAATAAGGGATGTTGGTGGACAAAGATTCACTTGTCAAAGTAACAAAAGAGTATTGTTTAAAACAGTGGTCATTGTGGGAACATTTTAGCATACCAGGGAATTTACTAAAGCTCTATCTTCCCTTTCATGGTTTATAGCACAGGTGACAAATCTATTGCCTGCAAACCAATCTCTATCGGTCCAAACAACTAATCTGGTCTTTAAGTAGTCATGCAGTTATTGGGATGGATAGGATAAGAACTGGCCTACTAAACTACTAGCCATTCTCTTTCTCAGGAGCCCCTTATCTTTATGCCTGTTCTGTGTCTAGATGTGTTCCCATGAAATAACAAATTAGCTTGACATGTATCTGTTGTCGCCTGTAATTTTATTTTAGGTAATACAGGCTCTGGGAAAATACACTGGGAGAAATTGTTTACCTGGCAAGAATTACCTCTTCATATACTCAAGACCTTTGCATCAAGCTCATCAATTTTCTGAGGGATTTCTGAATTAATCTTTTCAAATTGATCTGATTTTGGATGCAGCACCAGTATCAATATTGCATTCTGTAATTGTCTTCTCTGGAGCACTCAGTAATATCAGTGTTACAGATCGGTGAAGCAGATATTTAAATAATTGTCTCTGAGGTACCTCTGCTACAGGAAATGATCAGCAATGCAAGTGTTTTCCAAAACATGTCAAAACCATTCTCATACGTGATTTGAGCAAATCTTTGGCCCAACCTTTCCAAAGCCCAACAAAACATGAACATTATTTTCTTTTCACTTTTGAAGGATGCATAGGAGTGGCATAGAAAGCTGTTACCTCACACAGATGTGTGTCTATTTGGGTGTACTTTCTGACTGACAGAAAAGCCTTCAGGCAGGCAAACATTATGAGCTGACTAATACATCTGAGATGCAGAAGATAGGTTTCAATTGTCAAAACACAGGTATGTTGTGCCATTTGTGACATCTGAGGACATCCAAGACAGCTGCATGGTGCTAGAAGATATGATACAGGACATGGGGAAAATTCACACCCTTCAAAAATGGCATACTAAGATAACAGTAGCACTTAGGGCAATTAAGCTTTACTCTGGTTGTACCTTTGCTACTATGATAAGGTTTCTATCAGACATTTGCACTGCATGTAGGTAACCATGTATAGTTAAATGTGTATAGACAAACACAGAAGTCTGAATATGGTGCTGAATCTTAGTTGTGTAGACCTATGGTAGATATCTATGCTGTAGGGATCCAGGGGTCCTTCATTTTAACTTAAGCATCTGCCTTCTGGAATCTTGTCTGGGCTCCTGTTTCCTTTTCTTAAAGGCACTAGACTCCTTTGTCTCTTGTCATGCTTGCAGCCCCATATAAGTATATTGCATACTGTTGTGCATTTCCCATCACAATGGACTTCAGTGTTTATCTGACTGAGATGTCTTCCTGAAACTAGGTAGGAAGAATCCCAACTACAATGTCATATTTGAAATTCATTGTTATATAATATGGAAGTACATTTTTCTCTGAGGCGGATGATATTTATGTATGAGCATATCTTTGTGTTGAAGGCCCTTTTTCTTTTCGGGCAGCTATCTCTTTTTTTCAGTGCTAGCTTTTAAAATAAAAGCTGCAACAATGAACAGTGGACTCAGTTTTGCAATGATGGTCTCTTAACCACCAGGATATCTGTCACACTATCCAACCTTACAGTGTACTGAACATTGCCAAGAAAAGACTTCTGATTATGGTAGCATGAGAAGCCACAGTCAAGTTCTCCAGAGCCATGCAGTGGGAGTCCACACAACTTTTGTAATGAAGAATACTGCCAATGATTAACTTGCAAATACAAACTGGCAGTAATTTCAACATCTTATTTTTCTAAGTGGCAAACGATTAGTAGTTTTGAGTAGAACAGTGGCACTTGACTACGAGAAGCCATATAAGTCTGGGCCATAGAGTCTTACTGAATGTACTTTTGAAACTGAAAGAGTCTAATTATACTTTCCAAGCAGTTAGTGCTTTATGAGGATTTATCAAGATTAATTATTGTGACTGTAAACAATTTGTCTTTGAATAATGTGAATGTAAAGTGACTTCTTGAAATTCACACACTCTAATAAATAGAGGGGTTCAATGCCAGTTTTTGTTTGTATATTTGGAGCGTTCATCAGTCACGTTACTGACATGTAGTCAGTCCTCTGAAACACAACACAGCAAGTTCAGTTAAATTCAGATTGACAGCGTGAAAAGAAAGTTGGCAGAACACAGGGTCCCGTTGCTAAGCAATGCTTGGCAATACAACACATGCACATTATGGTGCTTTTGATGACACCACGAGGAGAAGAGATGTTTTTAATACACTGAAAATCCATCATTTCAGAGGAGATAGGGAGGAGCAGTAGCTAATAGCGTGAATGGGTGGGAGACGTGTCCATAGGGAACCACATTTTGCTATTCGTTTCATCAGTATGAAAACATTAACTTCATGAAAAGTACTTGGAATTAACTGAGGAATCACTGTAAAATATTTCAGATGCTATGCTGAAACTACCTTTTAGATTCTGTGAAAAAAATTCCACATCTCTCAAAATGCTTCCAGTTTGCTACTATGTCACCTCAAGACAGTTAAAATTACAGATAATTCCAATCAGCTGTGGATTTCACCATTGCCACTGTGTGCCCCTACGTGATCAAGCCCTCAGTGAGACCCATTCTTGAGCTGGACCCAAAACAATGACTCTGGGCTTCCTCTTCTCCCTTCATATCTCAAGCACATATTGCCCTTTGGGACCTCAAGGGTAGCTGCCCACAGAAGTTGTCCTGGGGCTGAGAAGGTAGAAGAGAACATTCTCTCTGAAGGGGAGTCCACACTGCAATCTGAGTCTCGTTAAATGACTTCTGCCTGTCATGTCCTTCATCCTCCTATTATGCTTGATCCTTGATCGGGTATCTTCCAGGTATTTCCAAGTCCATCCATGCCACTATATTTCTTCTTCACAGCACCAAATAGCTTTATAGCACCTTGCCTGCTTCCCCTCTCTTCTCCATCCTGATATTCTAGTCAGATGTTTTCATTCAGTCTCCCTCTCTTTTATTTTTTTCTTTTAAGTATCATTACCACTCTGAGACTGCTAATTATTTCGTATTTCCTAACAGGCAATCAAATTTACATCAGCTCTGCAGCCTTCAGAGTTTTCTGCAACAAGTTCCTATACAGTCAAATATAAAACAAACAGGGAGAAATCTCGACTTTTATTAAATCAGTGACAAAATTACACTGACTTCATGTCTATTGATAAACAATGGAAACCAGGAGTCCTTTCTAGTTCTGAAATCTTGTACTACTTTTGGCTATATACTGACAAAAATTCCTACTTTGTTATCTTCATCCGTTCTTTGCCCTTGTTTACACTGGGAGCAAAGGCAGGCATAGGAAGAAGAAAGGATCAGCAGTTGGATAGTAGGGAACTGCTCTACTGTTAAACAGTGACAACAAAGGCCAGGTTTTCACCTATATTTCCCATATTACAGAAATAAAAAATGGGCAGGGAGGATACCCATGAGAGGATGATCTGCTAGTCATAAATCTGTGACTCCAAACGGTAGATTGCATGTCTATTGTGAAACTGTTGCTTGAAATATAGTCAGATCAGTGTTTCAGTACCAACTATTGTTCTGTGTTCTAATGGCTTTAGGAGGAGTCATTTTAAGTTCACTCCAGGTTTGCTCTTGTAGGTGCTGAAATTCTGGCATCAGTCAAACCAGTAGTGAAGACTGTAACTTAAGTTTAAAAGAAAACTCAGTGAAGCTCAGGGTTCAACAATGTTTTAACACGCATTTATTTCAATGAAAAAACATAGACTTCAGAATGTGAGCTGGTGGGGTGCACTGCACTGTTAATTTTGTTTCCAGAGTGAGAGTATTCTCTCATGGAGTTGATGTTGTGTGCATAGATTAATGTGGACACAAATACACACACAAAATTCACTCCCTTTCAATTCATGGCTCTTTCTTGCTTGCAGCAGCATTATCAAGGGAATTTAAAGGCCTTCTGATGAATTTTTAGAGAGCTAATAAATGCCAAATAAGATCAACAGATAAATATTCTTCCTAGGGACCACATATTTTTTTAAATGTGGCTTTTAGCTAAATAATTTGAAGAGCAATGAAGTCTGATATCCTGCTTTTAATACCAGACGTCTTATTATCAAGAATAATGGTAGGAATTTTTCGAACCAAGCTAAGAAAGTACTTTACTTTCTACCTGAGTCTGCATTTTAACTAGTCTCATAAAGAAACTACTTTTACTGCATTTTTGGTGGGAATAGAACATACCTCAGAAAAATAACTTATATTCAAATTCATCTTCAAAGAAATCAACAGGGAAATTTTCCTATTATTTTGACAGCTAAATAAAGAATACAGGAAAATTAACCTGATTTTCCTCCACTTTTTATGCCTATTTATCTTGCTATAAAATGAAGGACAGATGTTTGACTTGTTTGTTTTAGAATTAATTCTCTTGTTATTACTATCTTTCAATAGTATCTCATGAGAATAATGGAAAACTGTGTTTATACATTGTACAATAAGATCTCATTTAGTTTATGCAACAAGTTATGGTTAAATGACAGTAAGTTCCAACCTGAATTGTCAAATACTGTTGTAGGGTTCTATTTTATTTTTTTCCTTTCAATGAAAAATGTGCTAACAGGGGCCTTGAAGGACCCGCTGCCTTGAGAAGTGCTGGCAACACTGCAGCACATATGAAATCCTATGATGATGAGGCAGTGGCTGCTGGGGCAATAGGAGAATGCAATGGGGAAAATCAAGGGAAATACTTAAAAGGAATTAAGGAGTTATCTTTTAAGGTGGTGACAAGAGCAGCTGCCCAGCCTCTACACTAATGCATGCAGCTTAGGAAACAAATAGGAGGAGCTGGAAGATACTGTGCTACTAGAAAACCACAATATAGTTGCTGTCACGGAAACCTGGTGGGATGATTCTCATGACTGGAGTGTGGCTATCGATGGCTACAAGCTGTTCAGAAGGGACAAGTGAGGAAGGAGGGGGGGAGGGGTGTTGCTATCTATACCAGGAAAGGAATAAAATGTGAAGAGCTGTCCCTAAAGAACAGTCATGAGCAAGTTGAAAGCCTATGGGTGACAGTTAGAGACTGAGGCAGCAAGGGCAGCCTTGTGATTGGTGTCTTCTACAGGCCACCTGATCAAGCGGCGCTTGTCAATGAGGCCTTCTATCGCCAGCTACAGGAGGTATCATGATCACAAGCACTGCTGGGGGACTTCAACCACCCAGACATCTGCTGGAAAAGTAGCATGGAGAGTTTTAGGCAATCCAAGAGAGTCCTAGAATGCATTGAAGATAAGTTCCTGAGTCAAGTAATTGAAGGCCCCACCAGGGGGGATGCAATACTGAACCTGTTACTAACCAGTGTAGATGCACTCATTGGTGACATCTGGAGGCTGCCTGGGTTGTAGTGACCATGCTATGGTTAAATTCAGAGCAAAATTGGGACACTAAATTTTAGGAAAGCTAAATTCCTGCTCCTCAGAGAGTTAGTCAACAAAACACCCTGGGAAACTGTCCTCATAGCTAAGGGTGCAGAGCAGAGCTGGCAGATATATAAGGAAGTTTTCCTTAACGCACAAGAGCTCTCCATCCCCAGGTCCAGCAAGTCAGGAAAGGAAGGCAAGAGACCAGCATGACTAAACTGGGACCTGCTGTTCAAACAGAAGAGCAAGAAGAAAATGTGCAGGCAGTGGAAACAGGAACAGGTACTGTGGAAAGAGTATAAGGAAGCTGCTAGGGCTGTGTACGGATAGGGTCAGGAAATCCAAGGCCCAGATTGAACTAAGCTTGGCAAGGGATGCCAAAAAGACCAAGAAAGGATTCTACAGGTACCTCAACCAGAAAAAGAAAGTCCAGGAGGGTGTACCCCCCATAGGGAAAGACACAGGCAAGCTGGTAACAACAGACAAGGAGAAGGCTGAAGTACTTAACAACATTTTTGCCTTGGTCTGCTCTGACAACTGCTCACCACACAACCCTCAAATGTTTGGTTTGATAGGAAGGGATTGGGGAAGCAACGTCCCTCCCACTGTAAGCAAAGATCAGGTTTATGATCACCTGAGGAACATGAACATCTACAAGTCTATGGGTCCTGATGAGATGCATCCCAGAGTCCTGAGGGAATTAACTGATGTAGTTGCCAAGCCACTCTTGATGGTATTTGAAAAGTCATGGCAATCAGGTGAAGTCCCTGGTGACTGGAAAAAAGGCAACCTCACATCCATTTTTAAGAAGGATAAAAAGGACGACCCTGGGAACTTCCAGCCTGTCAGTCTCACCTCTGTACTGATCTGAACATGAGAGCAGATCCTCCTAGAAGCTATACTAAGGCACATGGAAAATAGGGCGGTGATACAGAAAAACCAGTACAGCTTCACCAAGGGCAAATCCTGTTTTACCATCCTACTGACCTTTTATGATTTTGTCATTGCATCAGTTGACAAGGAAAGAGACACTTGATGTCACTAGAGATGTCATCTATCTGGACTTCGGTAAGGCTTTTCACATGGTACCCCACAACATCCTTCTCTTCAAACTGGAAAGATATGAATTTGATGGGTGGATTGTTCAGTGGATAAGAAACTGGCTGAAGGATCAAGTCCAGAGAGTGGTGGTCAATGGCTTCATGTCTAGATGGAGATCAGTGATGAGTGGTGTTCCCCAGGGGTCAGTGCTGAGACTGATACTCTTTAATATCTTCATCAATTACATTGACAATGGGGTCAAGTGCACCCTCAGCAAGTTTGTTGATGAACCAAGCTGTGGGATGTGGCTGACACACCAGAGGGATGGGATGGCATCCAGAGAGACCTAGACAGACTTGAGCAGTGGGCACAGGTGAACCACATGAGGTCCAATAAATCTAAGTGCAAGATCTTGCACCTGGGTCAAGGCAACCCTCACTACCAATACGAGCTGGAGGATGAAAGGATTGAGCACAGTCCTGCCAAAGAAGACCTGGGGGTACTGGTGGATGGCAAGCTGGACATAAGCCAGCAATGTGTCCTCGCAGCTAAGAAAGCTAACCATACCCAGGGCTGCATCAAAAGAAGTGCAGCCATCAGGTCTAGGGAGGTGATCCTGCCCCTCTACTCTCTGCTGGTGAGGCCTCACCTGCAGCACTGCATCCAAATGTGGAGTCCTCAGTACAGGAGAGACATAGACCTGTTGAAGAACATCCAGAGGAGGGCCACAAACATAATCCAAGGGATGGAACAACTCTACTATGAGGACAGATTGAAAGAGCTGGGGCCCTTCAGCCTGGAGAAGGCTCCAAGGTGACCTGATAGTGGCCTTTCCATATCTAAAGGGGAGCTACAGGAAAGAAGAGGACAGACTTTTTAGCAGGATCTGTCGTGATAGAACAAGGGGAAATGGATTCAAGCTTAAAGAGGGTAGATTTAGTTTAGATATAAGGAAAAAGTTTTTTAGAGTGAGGGTGGTGAGGCACTGGAACAGGTTGCCTACATATGTGGTTGATGTCTCATCCCTAGACACTCTCAAGGCAAGGCTGGATCAGGCTCTGGGCAGCCTGATCTACCTGTACATGTCCCTGTTCATTGCTGGGGGGTTGGACTAGATGACCTTTAAAGGTCCCTTCCAACTCTAAGCATTCTATGATTCTATGAAATGGGTTATTTCTTCGCTTCCATTGTCTCTTTCAGTCTATTAACACCATCCTGTTTCTTTTCTCTCATTTGAATACTTTTTTTGTGCATTCTACCATCAGTTAGTTGGTTGCTTGTTTGGTTTTTCCTCCTGAATTATTTCCTTTAACATACTGTACTGGTATCTTCTATTCGCTCTTCCTAAACTTGATATAGCCTCTGCTCCATAATTAGCATATCATTATTAAGACAAAATAGAAAAAAAAAAAAAGGAGAGAGGAGCAAGAGATTCATCCATGAATAAAAGCTGGAACAACTTTGGTAGTTACTGCTTGCCTGTACTAATTGCAAACAAACTAAAGTTTCTTTTATATACTGGACAGGGCTTCCTACATCCAAATGTCTATGTCTAGGGATGTCCAAATGACTAACTGCTATGTTTTCACAGAAATTAATGCTTTTTATGGGAAGTCTATTTACAAAATAAATGCAAAGAAATCCTGATTTCATGGGAGTCCTTTGGTGAGGGGCAAGATGACCTGAGCAAGATCTGCCTAGCTTGGTTGCCTGGTATAACTGTGCCTAAAGGAATTGCCAAAGTTCACAATACAGATAGAAATGTGCCCTTACAAAATTCAAAGGTGGGGGCTATAGAGAAATTAGATACACATATGTTAGCAAAATAGGGTATCCCTAGGGATACATTTGAAGTTACCTCAGTTGAACTAAACTGAACTTCCTTGTTGAGGAAAGTATTATGAGCCTCTTTAAATGGAGGTGAGAGTGATAAAACATCACAGTCAGGGGAGCTGGTTGCCCTCTCTTTGCAGGACACAGATACGCTCCATTTCATGAAGAAGTTGTTCTAAAATTATGATTATTTTTCATCTACATGTCCTCAGTCCTCTACTCCAGACTTACGGGAGGTGGGCAGAAATAATTTAAAAAAAAAAGAAAATAATGATCTTCACTGCTACCCAGCCTGAACTTTCTCATCCCTTGAAAAAGCTTGTTTTCACCAGAGGTATTTTATATCCTTTTCTACTGCTGCAAACTGTATCTGCATTTTCAGTAAAAAAAAAAAAAAACAGCACAACTGGAGTAATAAATATATTCTGAGCTAGTTACAGGGTTACCTGAAAAAAAAAAAAAAAAAAAAGACAGGTTATAGCTATATGAAGTGAAACTATTTCTCAAAATAGGACATTGACATTTGACAACAGTAGTAGAAGGAATTCCAAAATCAATAAATTTAGGCCTACTTCCACTTAAAGCCAGCAAAACCCTTAACAAAACAAACTAAATAGAAAAAAAATCGCAAAAAAGAACTGAAATAGATCAGGATAATGGTAACCCATTCCACAGTTCTATATCAAACCATCATTTTGAGCCAAAAGAGAGCATCACTAAGCCATAGAGAACAAAAGCAAAGATACTCTGAAAAAGAAGGAACAGCCAGTCTCATAGCCCAGTTAGAGTTTTTCATCTTTACATATTACTTATGAAATTCCAAATCAGTTTTAGGTAGAATCTAATTTTTAGAACAAGGTAAGATCATAAGGCTTCAAGGTTCTCTAAGACTGCCATCTCAGGAAATCCTGCTTATCATATATTGAGTAATAAGGATACATGTTCTCCAGTCAATCAATTTTGTTAGTTAATGAATTTGACCTGAGGCATATAAATGGTGAACCAGAACATTGTCTGAAGAAAACTACTGAGTCTTTCAGGCTTACTGCAACAGAAATTAATCTTAATAAAATACAGACAAAACAACCTCCTGCCCCCTATTCTTTGAAATTTTAGGTAGGATTACCAAAAGGTTATGTAAATGCCATAGCTTTTGTAAGCCTTCTTTCACCTCTGAAGTAAAAGTGAAAAAAAAAAAAAAAAACAAGAAAGTGATCTGGTAAACAGTTCTATACTCTTATTGTAAAAACAAGCCCTACTTGTCCTTTATCGTAACCTATTCCAAATCAAGGCAAAGATAAACTCAGTTTCTATTTTTTTTTCCACTTGGTGGATGAAAAGGTTTATGTTATAATCTAAGCACATTTTCTATCAGAATAAGATTATACATAATTGTGAATCGAAAGAGGAGTAAGTTTTCCCTAATACATTGAAGTTTCCAGGAGTACAAGTAGTATCTGTTGATGAAAAAATGGAGTTTCCTATTTTAAAGTGCTGACAGTTTCACCTCATGTTTTCTCTGTGAGTAAAGGTGTCAGGAGTCATGTTCACTGAGCATTTCTGGTGGGTGCACACTTTCCAGAATACTTTAGGAGAAGGGCCAGGATCACTAGTGAGAAAATGTCTAAACATCTCTTTAGATCAATGACACATGAGTAGACGTAAGTCCATTTGAGAAAAAAGGTAAGATAGATAACAATAAATCTCAGTAAATAGATTATTGTCAAATATAAGCAGCACCTTAGTTGAAACAGCAACCAAAAAACCTACCTGGGGCAAACTGTAACACCTAGTTCACCTCTGCATCTTTTTGGATATTTATAGTGACTTTCCTCGCTGTCACTTAGATTAGAAGATGAGTGAGACTGTCAAATAACCATACTGAAGTTTAATAATTAATATATTTATGTGTTCTGTGATGAAGAACCTAAACTTATCAATAGGTCCAGAGTTTTCATCTGATAATTTTAGTGTCTTGTACTTTTACCATTATTTGGGGGGGCAAGGAGGGCTGATGTGTCTATGTGTTATAATGATAACAATGCAGTGAAACATCTATCACTTGTTTCATCATCAAACAGAGTAAATGCAAGAGAAGTGCCACGTAAGGCCAGGTGAAGAATCAAACTCCATTCTAATTGGGTTTTATGGGAGATGAGGTGGAAAGCCACATGGAAGCAGTAACTGGTTCAGCCTGTAGCAACTTGCTTCTTGAAAGCATTCGATGATAGCCAAACATCTGACCAGACCTTCTTTCCTTGGTTCCTGCTTGTAGCTCAGAAATACTTCAAGACGCTGGTTCTTGAGCTTTTAACTAATGCTTTCCTGTGCACATCAAGGCGGCTGGTGTTAATGGAAACGCTGCATCCAAGGAAGCCCTCAAGAAAAGATGCCACACATGGCATATGACCCTCAGCCATAGCACTGCTTAATCCCAGAGCTCAAGGCATGTTTGTAGTTTTTCATCATTCGCACAAAATGTCACATTCATTTCTTTGTGCAAGTGCCTCGTAATAGTTGTGTTTGCTTACAGAAGGGCTTGGCACTATTTTGCCTAGAGGTAATGAAGGCATAAGCTGGCATAAACAAGTGAGGGAGTGAAAGGCATGGACTGCCTGAGTACTTACACACTGCGAACACATCATGAAGAAACTGGTTTGAATGCCAACCTGACATACATTAACTAAACAATGAAGTCCTGATTGCAAAGAGTTATAAACAAGCCAGCCATGAGTACATGATAACACAAAAAGATGCGCTGCAGATCTTGACTTCTTATATTCTGGAGCTGACCTGTGTCAAGGGAGAATGGACACATACACTCCTTCACTCTCTTTAGGCTTGAGCTTCCAGGGAGGCAGAGCTACATCATTTTTGGTCAGCTTGGAATGAATTTCAAAGATAGTGTCTCCTCAGACTACTAGCACAGATCAAGAATTTGGAGGGTGGAATGAAAAAAAGGTTTCTTAAGTACATTTCTCCAATATTGTAACAAAATCCCTTGCCGCCAGCAGGAAGGGATTAAAATTCTGTGTTAGTGCGGGTGGAATGGAATTTGGAAGGAATAAACAAAAATAAACCTGGGCACATTTCCAAGGGAGTTCATAAGAAGAATGCCACAGGAATATTGTCTGTCAAAAGACAAGAGTCTAAAAACAAATTGATTCAGCTTTTGGTGCCAAGAAGATTTGAATATAGAGAAGAGTCTTCATCTCCTTGAGCGAAGCTATGAACACAGATTGGAAGTAGTGAACAAGACTTTCAAAGAGCCTATCTGATAGTGAGGGAAGTGAGAATACCTCTGCAGATAGCAGAACACCGTATATTTTAGGCTAGATAAAAAGAAAAACAATTGAACTACCTTCCACATGACATTTTGCAGCCTCAAAAAACAAAACTCTTAGCATTTGGAAGCTGACCCCATTAGGTAAATGTACTACAGAAATTAAAGCTAAAAAATGAGATAGCGTGACATCAATCCTAGAGGAGCTGATGCCATAAAGCTGACCAAAACCTGGAGGAGGTAATTATGAATTCAGATTTCAAGGATTAAAATGCTTAATTGTTTGTAAGTATTCAAACAACTCAGTGCTGGGACAGTTTTTGGTCTTTCAGAGAGATAAGTTTCATGTAGATATGAATAAATAAAAAAAATAAATTAATAAATAAACCCAAACAACCACATTCCCAAATGACAACAACAAAATTGTCAATATGTAAATCATTACAGCTGAATAAAAAAAAGAAATAAATACAATACATGCTTTATTTTATTGGCTGTTCAACAACTACGCCAATAAATTTTATAGACAGCCAGATGTGGCAGCAATTAACAGATAAAAGCTTTCTCCAAGAATTCATAAAAGTGTGGATTGGGGTGTGATTCAGCTGACTTGGATAAGGCCCCAACTATCTGTAGGGACAAATGTGAGAATTTTCCTCAAGCCCTCAACAGTATTAAATGCTCAAGAGATCCTCCAGCAAAATGAGGGTTACCAATAATAATAGTGAAATAACACTGAATGCAAGGAGGATCAGCTCTCCAGAAAATCCATTCTTTAGTGGATATAAGATACCAAGGACATCTGATGTGGTCTACAGCCCTCGATGTCACACTCTGTTTGAAGAAAACATAATCAAAATATGGAAAAGGAGCTCAGATCACTGCTTAAATTTTGCATATGATATTTTTTTGTGGAGGTGTTCTTGCATGTCTAAGTGAACCAGTGATGCATCTCAAAGTTAAAGCAGGATTAAAAAGACACAGTTGTTGCAGTGTGTTATGAAATGGAGAATTCCAGAGAATTCCGTAAGTGGAGAGATGGTCCATGGTGTTAGCCAAAGAGTTGGATTTGTCATCTTTCTAAATGGTAATATGTAATATTTTATCTTCTTACGTCTTCATTCCCTAGGTAAGTAAATTAGATGGTTTTATAATATGATAATGGAGAATTTTTTAGGGATGAAAATCAGGAATTATTATGAACTAGTTCAGTACTGCAGTAGTGGAGAATACACAAGCATTGTGTTAAACTGTTTGATATACCTAAAACTCAAAAGACAAAAAATAAAGAATTAAGAGAAATCAGTTGTCCAATTCTAAACAACAGAAGTGATGACAGTTGTAGCTAAAACAGTGCAGTCACAAGTGGCCATTTTTTCACCTAGGAAGTAACATTGCAGAAAAAATTAACAGACCTAATTGTTTAAATGCTGATTCTTATAAGACAACAAAGTGATAAAATGAAGAATACAAGCAATTGTACAACATCAGAGAAGCAGAAAGCACAGACTGTTTTTTAAGCAAAACCCTGGGATACGTCAAGATATTAGCCATCAGTCCAAAGCTTAGTGCAAGGGTAGGAGACCCTGTGATGGCAGCACAGTGCTTCCTGCAGTGTGTCCTTTTATCTTACTTCATTACAGTATAAACATTCATAGACTAAAATCCAAAAATCCTATTATGGCTCTTCAGTTTGTATGTCTCATGCTGAGATGCTGATATATTTATAATACCTATTTCACAACAAAAGACTAGAATTTCAGAGTGTATCTGTATCACCTACAGCATAAAAAGATGAAGAATAGCGTGTGTTAGCTCTCCAAACATGTTTGTGATCACTCACCATATACTGCCTCGTTAAAATCATAAAAATTCTTTGCAGCAGTAGCATAGCCTCTTTTCATGGGATATCTTCAGGATTAAAGCAGATGTTAAGTGCAGACTGTTCTTTCCACCTGCCCCCAAACCATCTCAGCTTAGGCCTCTTCTTGGCAGTGTGCAGAGCCTAGAGAAGATTTCTTCTCATTCTCAGTATTCACGGCCACCCCCACTTGCAGCACCCACGTTTCTGCTTTGCCACCGGTGCTATGTGGGCAGGCAATTAGTATGTGGCTTGCAATCTCCATCCACGGAGTGGGTTTCTAAAGCTTCATGTGTCTCATCTACTTCATTCTGGAGTCCACCCCAAACCTCCCACCAGCCAAAAAATCAAACAGCTTTACTTAATTCTTTCCACACATACCTCCTTCAGGCAGACTAATGATCTGGGGCTGCTTGTTTCTTGATAGTGGGAGGGTGCAGCTCCTCCAACAGGGTAACCGTTTGATGATATTCAGAGTAGTGCCTTTCAGAGCCCAAACTTTGCTGTACTCTGTTGGCAACTCCCTGTGAATTCCTTCCTCTCCATCACTGGTAACCAAACATATCAATGCAAAATCTAAAAAACAAACAAACCCAAGGCTTAATTTTTCTCTGGGTCTGTTTGTGTTAGATCTCCTTCCCTTTCAGCAAAAAGAGTATTTTGTTTTACAAAGGGTCTTGAGGTCAAAAAAGTTTTGGGTATAAGCAGATAAGATATATTAAAAGTACCTCTCTGAAATTACAGGTGCTTTGTATATCAAGTCTGATCAAACGATGTTATGAAAGGTCTGGGACATTGCATTCTCTAAAAACCGATTGTAAGTGGAAACTTTGAGCAACTTGCAATAATAATAGCACTGCTGAGCACCATTATGTACCAGTATATTCTCAAAAACAAACTCTTACGCGTCTATTATTTTTATCACTATTTCTTTGTTTACCATTTCTTCAAGAACATACAGTTTCTGATACAACAATATGAAACCAATGCAAACATTGTTTTATGAGAAGCTGTTTCCAAGGGCGACCATAAACACTTTTAGCCACTCTGGGATTACTCCCAAGGTAAAACTGGAATGTTACCAAACATTAGTAGTACATCTATGTGCACAAAGACCACTTCTTTGCAGATGTCTAGCATGGGCCTGACCACCAGATACGTTACCCTCGTACCCTTCAAGTGTCTGTTCTGCACATGCAGACACACATATGGCCATAACAGTGCTCAGATGGAATCATGCAATGTTGTGGGAAGGATCACAGCATCAAAATAAGCAGGAAATAGTGGAGGAGTAGTTGAAATCAGCCTAGCACAGGGGACACCCACATTGAGAATGGAGGAGGAAAGTAACTGAGCTGGACATATCAGGCACAGGGGAGTGGGCACAGCCCTAACACAGAAACGTCTCCATACCGCTTTGCTTGTAAACACACACACAAAAGCATATGTAAAACAAATTTGTGTAGGTAGAAATTTTCATAAATAAAATATTAAGTGTGATATTCATAGATATAAAGCATTTTTAGGTACAGTTTGTGATGATCCACAGAAAACCATATTGGACTCACTCCCCATTACATCCTTGGTCATCACTCTTTGGAAAGAAATTTCTTTCCAGCAATATATTTATTAGCAGTGCATGCAGGTCTAAACAGAATCAGTCGATTTCATTGCTGGCTATTCAAATATATATTCACTAGTACATTCTGTCCATAACACTCTTGAAAATCATCCAGGAATCTAAAAATATAGATGGTAGGAAATACTGTGAATTGCTACCATGCTGTAGCTTTTTAAACTAAATACTGTTGTCTGATGATCTATAAGGCAGATAATTACGTAAAATAGATGATGACAGATGATGACTGTTCTTTGATGGCAAGTAGGATTAACTCACTCATAGGCTTTGCATGTCTGGACACTGATGTGTGTGTGGGCTGTGTAACTGGGAGGATTCATTCTCCATACAACAAATATAGATGTCAAAGGACCAGAGCGTGAAAATCCTGCTCACAACCAAGAACAATTTTTTACCTAAAATCACTACTGCTATGGTTCTGTTGTGAGTAGTCTAAGTGATTATTTAGTAATAGGATTACTAGGGTGAACAATTGCTCAATGATTACAGTAAAGAATTCTCTACTGGCCTAGGGAGATTGATTGGCCCACTCCTCCCCTGGCTAAACAAAAACTGAAATCTTCTTTAGGAGGCAAATTTGAATATAATCATTTATCGAATTTGTTCCACTACATAAGCAGCATTCTTTGGGAATTAAGATGTCTATTATCATTAAAAAGAAAATATTTGTTTATATCAACAAATTTTTGCACCTAAATAAATCTATTCTGATGATTGCTTTATTGAAGATTCAGAAGAGAGGAATAGTAGGTTAGTGTGAGTAGAATCCAAACACAATAAAAGGTGTTATTGTCAATATTAGATATCTGCTGTAAAGCTGAGGGTTTTGCTGCATGGTCCACTCATAATTTTGCAGAAGTAGAACCTGTCACTTATGGCCAAATCACAGGTTGGAGCTATTCAAACCGAGTGATATTTATTGCTACTTCAAATGTTCTCTGCAGTTTTAACTTGATATACATACAGTTTTTTACTTCCTGGACTCAACTTTTAGAGTGAGTTGCTGAGTACTGTTCTGCAGCTACTGGCTTTCATCTCTGCAAGAGATTAATTTGAGTCTGGGCCAGTAATCATATGGATGAACATGTGGCCAAACTCCGAGGCTGTTATGTAGCCTTTTACAATCCTTCCTTCTCAGACATAAATACAGACAGACCTCATAGTGCCATCTTGTTCTGTGTGGGTCAATGAAAATCCCCTCCTTTCTCCAATAGTTCACATAAAGATTTAGCTGATACAACGTGTCATCACAGCACAAGGAGAAGACCTGGAGGACAGATGGACTACCTGAAGACTCTGTCAGAATCAGAACAAGAAAGGCTCAGAGCCCTGGGCAGCATCAAATCCTGGAAAGACAGCTGAAGAGAGGCGCCTACATGAGCCTAGCCCAGGGGGAAAGGTTTCTGCAAATCTGTTGCAGTCTTACTGTGCGGTGGTTCCCATGACAGTGGAGATCACCTTCTGGTGGCCTTCTGGGAATACCATCTGAAGTTGGTAATATTCTTCTTCTCTAAAATGATCATTCCTAGTAGTCCAAGTGCAGGACTAGAAACAAAGAATGCCCAAATTCTTATGTTGTTTTTGCCACCTATGGGATCAAGTAAATGCCAGACCACATCTTGGTTTTACCACCAGATAAGGAGTATGGGAAAGGGTAATCAAAAGTGTTAATTAATAAAAGTACATAAGTTCTTTGTAACTGAGCAGCTTCTAGTAGTTGTTATGCATAAAGTTTGCATTTTTACAAGTAGGCAGCTAAATCCCTATGACTTGGAACTCCAAAGCAAAAGTGGCTTCCTGTTTCCAGAGGAACAGAGAATTCCTACATTCTCTTCTGAGCAACAGGAGGTATGATTGCTGAAAAAAACTGGAAATCAGTCGAGTATATAATAAACATGATCATCTAGTTTTTAGTGTAGTAAGATAACCATACTTTTTTTTTTTTTTTTTTGCTCTTTTTGCTAGTATTTGAAAACAGTTCAATACCAGTAGTAATAGACAATACTCACAACTGACTGAGGACAGAGGATTCTTTACCAGTCACCTCAGGACAAGCCCATATAATTTCTATGCCTTCATCCTTCCTGGCATATGAACAGGAAACTTACGTTGATTACAGAGATCATTGTCATATCCCTATTGTATATTTTACCCTGAGCACAAACTAAGTTAAACTTTTATTAGTCACTCATCAGCTTGAAGAAAAGTAATGGTGGAGGTAAAGTGATGGAACAGCCGTTTGTATTCCTCTGATTATCTTACAAGTAAATAAAGTTTCTTTAAACGACAGAAGAAAAAGGTGAGAGTGAAGCTCTGCATTCCTGGAGTTGTTCCCAGGATACTCTACCAAAGCACATACTGCTATTAGTTAAATGCAATAGACATGTAGATCATGTCCAGAAAGTGGGTGCTCATTTCATGGAATAGAATAAAAGATGCCTTTCATCTGCCACCTCCCCCCCCCAAAAAAAAAAAAAAAAAAGGTGCATGTGGGGGGAGGATTGGGTGGGAAGCTGTTAAAACTATAGCCTACAAATGCACACACACACAAAAATCATGCAAGTAGCAAACTGAAGTGCATGTTTTCACTCAAAAAAAAAATCAATTTTTACAAAATCTTTAAGATACAGCCATCTACATAGCATGATTTTGTGGTGGTGGTGGTGGTGGTTAGTTTGGTTTTGGATATAGTATGGAGTCTTATGTGGTAGACTTCCACCCAGCTGTAATTTCTGCTGAACTTCTTTGGCAAATAAAGCTTGACAGCCAGCTGCATGGGTGTATAGTTGGAAATTGTTATTATTATTTTATACCAAAGAGTTAGATTCATTCTGATCCGATTTTGCACAGTACTTGTTCTAAATTTAGAAATGAAATACAGCATTGGCTTTCATTGTGCTCTTCTTAATTTCTCAACAATCACATGAATTCTATTGCCTTCAGTATGCACAACCTTATCTGTGGTTGGTGTTAATTTGATAGCAAACTTGTTTGTTGGAAAGAAATCCACACTGTCACCATCATTGTATGGCCTTTTAAATGGCTGCAGCTTAATGATACACATTTTAGCCCAAGTGGCGTTTTAGCCACAAAGCCTTAACAACTGTAATCATTTTAAAATCAAATGCAGCAACAGAATGTCAGAGTGTTCTAACAAAAAATATAGGTGAATAATGGCAAGGAAACTCACAAAGGGAGTATGAGATTAAACCCAGCTGTAACAGCTTAACTGCAGAAGGTAACAAATGTATTCCATCGTAACATTTGGTGTGAGGATTATATAGAATTTATAGGCTTTTAAAAGTACTTTGAAGATAGTGGTTACCTTAACAGAAGGGTGATACTTTTACCCTAGGGCGTTCATTACATAACCACTGTGTTTGTCAAGCCTGGGATGTGAAAAGTAGCAGAAAAAAAAGCTAATTAATAAAAAATAAAAAATAAAAATAAAAACACTCTGTGATTTTAACACACCAACTTACATTTATTTTTCAAACAGGTAACAGCTTTCCAGATAGAACAATCCTCAGCTGGGATTTAACTGGGACTGGGTGGAAGTAATTGGTCAACCTATTTAACTCTCTTGGCCCCTTCATTATTTCTATGAGAACAAGCCACCTTCACATCTTGCAGTTGGGTTTTAGCACCTACCATGACAAGAGACGTCTGCTCTTTGATGACTTGGTTTCTACTGATTTCCCTCTGCAGCCTGTGACGACTCTGGCATTAACTATTTTGAAGCCCTTCTTAGCCTTGACCTGGATTTCACAGAGAAGCTGAGCTGCTGAAGGACTGTGTTGACAATTGTGATTCATTCACAACCTAAACTGCCACAGTTTTATCCTTCCCTCACATTCCTTGTATATTTTAGAGCATGGGCATCCAACTTTTTGGCTTGCTTGGGCCACACTACGTGAAGAGAAATTGTCTTGGGCCACATATAAACTAAATTATATAATATAATTAATATATATAAGTAATAAAACTTTATATATATATATATAAATAAAACATTAAAAAAAAAAAAAAAGAAGGCAACAAAAACATAAAGCTAATGGGTCAGACACATATGCTTTAGAGGATGGTAGGAAACCTTTGAAACCTTTACAATGAAATGGCTTCCCACCTACAAAACTCCAGTAAGTGCTTCTGGACATTCAAAAGCAGGAGCCAATGGATGATTCATGTACCATGCAGGCAAATGCAGACCTCAGACATATGGAAATTCTCATGTTCAGTATACACATGAACTGTTATAGAGTGAGAAGAAGAAAGAGTAAAACACCTTCCCATCTACTTGTATCTTCGTTGATGTTGGTTCTGAACTGAGCTCTCCAAGCCTGTCTTCCTCCTCATTTTAATACCCGATTCAGCTTCTGTTGAAGCCAATAGAGGGAATCCCACTGAGCTTGATGGAATGTAGATCAAGCTCACATGCTACCATAAATCAAAAGTGCAAGGCTTATTTATTGCTGTTGTGAGCACCATGGCAAAAGGCTGTGTCAGCAGACCTGCTAAATCCTAACACATTACATGGCTTATAAATTTGCCGTAGAGTTTGACTGGAGACTAAAGATTGGCAACAAAGCATATGTCTTCATTGTGCATTCAATTTTCCTTTAATTTTGCAAAATATGAAATATTTTGTTGAGAGTATCAAAATAAACAGTGGGTTTTGGTAAGTTCTTTTATTTTCACATTTCCATCTTTTTATGTCTATGAATCTGAACCAGGTAGTTTTTCTTAGATTTTAACCCTGCAGATCTGTACCACTTTCTATTCTTCAGATGTCTAAAGAGAAATGAGATGACTGCAGGAAAAATTGCCTGCTTAAAGGATCCATTTTGGACCCTCAATAAGAAGCTTGTGAGACCAGTTGGCGTGAAGTTATGGGAAAAAAAAAAATCTTCCTGTGTTCTCAGCACTGTTCATATGTTTGTGTGTGTGAATCCATTCACACTGTATTCATTCAAGTTTAGTGTGCTGTCCACCAAAATGTGATCACGACCTAGCAGGCTATGCCTAAGATGTTTCAGCTGTGGATAGGACTGTATAATTATCCATGAGCAGGCATACTGATCAGACATTCAGGAACACAAATAGCAATCTGGTGGTGAATTGTTTTAATACTCAATCATTTTTAGAGAATATGCTTTATTCCTTTCTCTCCTAACATTTCAGTATATCTCAATCTGAGATAAATACTGACAAGATTTGGTTATTTTTCTTTTTGGAGTCCTCTGTGTAAGATGTCATCATTTTTGTTTTGTTTCTTGAACAGAGACTTGTGTCTCTTGCAGTAAATTATTAGGCAACACGTGAAGAAAGGTAAAACTAGTCTTCAACACAAGCTTATACAAAATAAGCTTTTTTTTTTTTTTTCCACATAATATTTTATGCATTTACTACTTCACAACAAACTTGGCTGCCTTTCAGGCAGATGCCACCTGATTAGGAGGTGCTGAATGTACCATGTCCTTGAGGCAACAAAAGGAATCATTGCTCATGAGGGAAGCACACGGCCCCATCAGATTTCTCATATGTGCTGGGTATTTCTTTTGTAAAGTCTCCTCATGAATGTGGCATGCTCTCCTCTTTTTGGCAAACCAGGCACGGTGCCTGCCAAATGGCAGGAGAAAAAGAGCAATTGCTCTTCCTAGTGCTCTCCCTCCCCACTCCATTTTTTCTGATGAGGCACTCTACAGGGGAAACAATCTTTCCTCTCTCCACGACAAAGACTGTTCTCATTATCCCATTTTATTCTGACCATGTAATAGGATGAAGAAGGGACTGTTTAGTTCTTCCTTCTTTGCATGTCCAGGGTGCTGGCCCTCAACCTATTTCTGCTTAAAGTTATTTTCACTTAAATTGAAACGTAGTTGATCATCCATCTAAACACAAGCCAGACTTGCTGAAGGCCATAAGAGGTCAGTTTTTTCCTGGCAGCTAAAACCAAAACAATAGTAAAAGCTCAGCTAGCACTGAATCTCTTCTCTGGTCACTATAAATACTATGGGAAAGAACACTTGCACCAGTAAAAACAAATGCTAAAAAATGCAGCCTGCTGCATAACAGTAATGTCTGCTTTCAGTTTTCACCATGCAGTCACCTGAAAACACGGACATAGAAGGTGGATAGAACAGGTGTCCTTTCCTGTTGCAAAACATGCAACGTATTTCAGAGGATGTCATTTTCCTCTGAATGTCCCTAACAATGCTTTTCATGGCAACACATTCCTATTCTCTGTCTCATCCATTTCCAAAAGTCTTTGTTCCCTTCTCTTCCCTTTTTTGCCCTTTACCTTGAATGAAACTCAGTTCATTTCTTTTGTTTATTTTTTTCCTGAAGATAGTTGTGTGCACTTTGTTTCATTCTGACATTTAGAATCAAATGGTGAATGCTGACATTATTATTACCAAAAATAATGGAGTGAGGAGCTCTCCACTTGCTGTCTACCTTTTGTGTTCCTGTCCCTTCTTGTGCTATTCAATTAAAATTTACCATTATGAATATGAATGCCATTATTCCTTTATAAAACGATTATTGTTGTATCTATTTTTCATCTGTATTGACCTTGTCCTTTCTATGTGACAGTGATTTCATTCATACATAATCCCACTGAGATACAAAAGTGGCCCATGAAATTAAGGAAAAAAAGGAAAAAGTGCTGTGACCTAGATGTTTATAAAAAGCAGTTTAGTATGAAGGTTTTCTTGAGGTTTTGTTGTTTGTTTTTAATTACTGCAACATAATGATCAGGCAGACAAAAGTATCACTCCCTCCTGAAAATGTGGGGAAAAAAAAAACTTGTGGAAAAGATGTTATTTGCAGCAGTGGTTCAGACTTCCTCACTGTTCACATTTTCTTCTGATCTGCAGACTGTAAGGACCTACTTGCTGCTTTAAAGAGTGCATTATGTGCTAACTCAGTCTTCATATCAACAGAAAACTCACCTGTAAGAACAGATAATCTTTTTTTTCCTCAGTCATCTCTACATTATGCCTTTTGCAGTTTCTCCAATGATTTGTTTTTCTTTTATCTCCTGCATCTCTGACTTGCTACAAACAATGCAAGGAGGCAACAGAATAAAAATTATATAAGGGCAGAATTTTGCTTGCTAAAACTTTTTAATTACTCGATGACCAGAATAACCAAGGGAGATGCTTCTGGGGCTTTGAATTTATACATTCATTCACAGATTTACAGTGAAAGATTTTCTCAGTTGTTCTCATTATAATTGAACTGTGCATACATAAGTCCACCTACTAATCCATAACCTAGGTTTGCCAGCTAGTCAAAGCATGAACCAAGCTTACTGCAACTTAAGCTAGCCTGAAAAGAGGGCAAGATTTTCTCCAAGCTATTTTTATTTTGAGAAGGAATTGCCGTGCTGGATGTAGACGGTTTTAAATAGTAATCTAATATCAACTCATCTTTTAAAATGGATGGGAAAAAAACTTTAGTTAGTGGAGATGGCAATTAACATAGTAATCTGCATAAATATAATCCAGTCTCATTTTATGTTTGCATAGGCTAGATTAGAAGCTGAGTCTGGAAGAAAATAAAATACGGCCTTTCTACACCCGTGACTCATCAGCCTTCTGCTATTGGTTATTTTAAATGTTATCTTTACAGATTTCCATTTTCCAGGGAAAAATTGCAACAGAAGACAGAAAGAAAACGAAAATGAAAACTATATATGCCTAGAGAGACGTTTAGTCCTTCTTGCTTGGGTGTTTTTCATTTCACAAGCCACCCAGCAGCTTTTCATACAAGAAATGACACAAATTCCACTATTCCACTCTGGAATGGATAGTGTGTTGAGCTTCTTCCATCCACCAAATGATGCAGTTACAAGTCATTAAAATATTTTGTAAGCTGAATATGTGTTTGCGTTCATAATGGAGCACAGAATTCACACACTCTTAGATGCTAATCATTTATGCAGCTATTAGTCCTTCCTGAAATCTCAAGAAGGCTCTGTTACATGGGTGGAAGGACTGCACTTTTGTGTAGTTAAAGTCAGGAAATATCAAAGAAAATACTTCTGGTACAACTATAACTGAGTGATAAGACATCCAGAGCCTACTATGGATGACAGCTATGTTATTTTCAAAATCTACCTGATCAATTTCTAACATTCAAAAAAACTATTCATTAAATGCCTCCAATATGAAAAACTTGAGCTCAAAACACTCCACAGCCTTTTACTGTATGGATCTGCTTGATTTTACCTATTTCTTTGTTTATTTGTTTGTTTGCTTAGGATAGCCTAGATTTCTCTGTTACTTGCACAATATGCAAGCTCTTTTTCAAAAAACAAACAAAACTTAAATGATCTTCAAAGAGACAACAGGCCTGAAAGATACAGTTTTCAAAAGACAGAACTTCTGACATGATATAAATGGTTCATGATGGAGGATTAGAATGCAAGTAATTATGGAAATCTATACACTATAAAAGCATAGATGCTCCTTTTACATTACGGAAGGTAGACAGGTAGCAGGCAGCTTCACTGTAAATATTACATACATGAACTAATGGTGTGCCAATAGACGCTGTGTACAATTAATTATTGGGAGTACACTGATAGCATTGTTCATCCCAGGTGTAGCATGTTTACATAGTTCAGCGTTTATATGCACTCTTTAGTTAATATGAAAGCTTTATGACCTTTAAAAGCCTTTTTAACACTTCTATTCTAATTTGTGTTTTTAGTGTGTACATGTGATGCAACTGCATATCACTTATCCATTTTTACCATGACTGCATCTATACCAAGAAATTAAATAGCCTCAGTGAATTTTGCTAGGCAATGAAATTCAATCCTATGTACTGTTCAATTACTTGAACAGCTCCTGGCATTGTGTTTGTGTGAGCCAAGTAATACATTTCCCAAAAGACTTTGGGAACAACTGAGTGTTAGTGTCAGCCTGGAACAATTACCAGGAGGTAGCCTGGTGGTTGTTAGGTGTGCTGAATGTACTAGTAGAAATGTAAGCCATGGGGATGCTCTGCTGTGTAGTGTTAGGAACTCAGAGCTTGCTTTTCAGACAACGTTCCTTCCTTAAAAGTAAAAGCAAAAATAGTCACTGTTGCTGACAGAAATAAAATTCAGCTATTGGTGACACTTGCGTATCCAAAAATAATCATTAAAAACAATTGAAGTTATCCATTCAACACATTACAGTAGAAAGGACTTTGTTTTATTTTGGATACAGAGTGAAGGATAACTCAACAAATATTACTGTTAAAATAGCACACAAATACTAAAGTAATTCTGATAGCTAAAACCTCTCTGTTTCTTTGTGTAAATTTAAATCAAGAGCTCATTTGAAGCTAACAAGGTTACTCATCTGTGAAAGCCACATGTGAGGATTTAGATTGTTTGGGTGCATTTATTTGTTAAATAAATGAGGTCTACAAGTCAACACAAGTATTTGTTGTCTCTGCTCTCAATGGCTCAAGCCAGCTCTTCACAACAATGACTGAGCATGGACTTCAACTGCGTTGAGTTCTAATACTGTGCCTGGAAATGTGTGTGGACAAGACTTCCCCAGGTTCATCTTCCTTGCCTGATGTTATCTTCTAGCACTGCTGAGCCTTGTGTCTTCTTATGTGCCCTCATACAGTCTGAAGCTGGATCACATACTCTTGGTTTCACGCTTATAAAAACACTGTTCCAGTGGTGTGTAGCATAACCCTCAAGGTATTTTAGTGTATTTGAATAAAATCTCATCCTTAACAACAAAGGATAACAACTTTATCTCTTGTCAAAAGGCCAAAAGAAATCCAAGGGATAAGCCATACACTGAAGATGTCCCCATTCTCTGTGGGTGGAATAACCCTAAGCATTAGGACAGTGAGACCATCTGTTTCAGCTAGCCATGGGCCCATAGACTGGAGTTCTGTAACTCAGTGACTTGGACAGTTCAGCCAGAAGAACATTTAATATACTAGCACGGTGACATGTAAAATATGCCTCACGACAGACTAAGAGCAAGAGAGATCAGGAATAGATAATTTAAAAAAAAAAAGAGATTAACAAAAATGGAAGGGACACATTTATAGAGGAGGAGTACTTTTTTACATAAGCTATGGTGGAAAGAAACATTACAAAGTGGAGACAGATACACACCATGATTAAGGAAAGGAGTCATGGAAAGTAAAAAGGATTATGAATTCCTATTTGAGAGAAGATTTTACTGAATTTAAGAATTCTGGTGAAAATGAGATAATGATGTATGCATATATTTCACTGCATTATTTAGATTGACACATTTCTGGTAGTAGCTTGACAAAAGACTCAGTTAAAGTTTGATTTTGAGAATTTTGCATGTCTTGTGACTTCAACTGCTGCCACATGATCCTTGACTTCACAGGTATGGGAATGGGTGGATTTAAGCTACTTGCAAAGCACCTGCTCAAAACTATTGTGATGATCTAGGGCAACTGTGCTGTGGAATCCCATTTATGTGAAAAGCTAAAAAAAACAACAAAACAAAGAGTACCAGAACATGTGCCAGAGAGACCAATGGATCAGAGAGATCTGCAGCCAAAGGAGGCTTCAAAGCACATGATTCAAAAGCAACAGAGGCAGAGAATTAGCATAAGTATATCCTGTGAATAGTACTCCTATTAGGATTTTTAAAAAGAAAAGCTAAATGTTTGTTATTAAAGCCTATTATTCATTATAATAGCCTTGAAGGATTGCAAATACTTATTATAACTTACAGATAAAGCAGTGTGCAAAGAACACATTAATATTCTTTTTAATTTAATGAACAAATGAAGCTAGAAGAGAGAACAATTTTAGATTAATAGCTTTGTGCAGTGAAGTTCTTGAGACTCACATAGAAAGAGGTAACTTTCAGTTTCTGTGTAGATCAAATATCAGATTCAATAGAAATAAACTGAAAATTTCATAAGGCATCTCTCTATATCCTTAGGAATGTAAATATCTCAAAGTTTCAATGCCTATTAAACATAAAAAAGTTCAGCACCAACAAGAGTATCTAAAAGTCACTGTCTCTCATCTTCATCAGAGGGACGTCAATAAATTCAGACTGGAATAAGCAACGCAAAGGGCTTGTTTGTTTCTGCACAATTGCCTCTGAGTAGAAACCAATGCAAAACACATACCTTTATCAAGGCCTTCAAAAGTTACCTTTGCCTACATACAATCAGAATTTACCAGAAAGCACAGGAGTATTTCCCACTGATTATTGTCAGCTATATTAATGCAATTACAATAGCTTGAATACTTTGGTACTTTCCAAGGGCCTATTTATACAGCAGTCTATTACTAAACTCTGACAACAGCAGCCCAAATTATGATGCACTTACTCACTCTGGAGAGTACTTTGTACCATGAGCAGTCTCACTTTGAATAAGGCATTCACAATCTGGCCCATCACCCTTTAATTATAGATGTTTCAGAGAAGAGTGAGCATCAGGGTTTACTGCACTATTTATAAAACAAGCTCACAGCCAAACATTGCAGGGCCTCTACTGCTTCAAAAAGAAACCTGCTTTCCTTCCTTTCATGAGATTTTCCAATGTATACTTTAAGTTCATTTGAATGTATCAAGAACATCATTGTAGTGAAAAAGGCATCCACAGATGAGAAATAATCTTACTGTTGGAAAAATATGGTTTATTCAAACAACAGAATCACATGTCTGTTTTGGAAATTAAATAAAATATATTTATTAATATTAGCAAGTAAGCATACCCCAATCACATCATGTCACCCTAATGTAAAGCATTTTAGGTTACACTAGAATAGCTTTCCTTTTGTGATCTGAATACTCTTTGAAATGCAAAGAAATCTATCTACATTGTCCCCTGTACCAATATGACAGTACCAAAACACTCATCTGCATAGAACAGCCTCTATCTGGCAAAACGTAGGAATAAGCACTTAATCCCTGTCCTTCCACACATGCCATGTAAGGGCTTTCCTTTGAGGTCTCTGCTGCTACACGCTGCCTGAAGTGGGAAACCGGCTTGAAAGCCATGTCTGGGTTCAGTAACATGGGTGGTATTTTCTCCCGTAAGAACTATTTTCAGCTTTTGCCTGCCAAACATTCTTCACCATGAAAGTTCTTGCTCTCTCGATGGCCCTTTTCACTGCGGCTTATGAGTGTTTCATTATCTAAAATGCACCCCTTATCTTGCTTTAGCTTTAGAATAGCCTATCAGGCTGAAAATGATTACCTCCTGCCTAGCAGGGAAGACGCAGTGTGCTTGTCAGTCCGTCCTAAGGTTTGCGTGACACACCTCTCCTAACCATCACCTTCCTCCCCCACTCCCAGGGGAGGTCATTCACAGAGGCAAAAGCCACCTCTGCTGCAGTGCAGCCTTAGCAGTTATCTCCAAATAGAATAACTTATCTTTGCTAGAGGAATTTTTGCTGGTGCAATTGCTTTTATACAAGAGTATTTGACACTACAGCCACATCAGTAAAAGAGTTTTTTCCCATGCTTCTAACCAATAGAGTTAAGCTGTCAAAATTTCTAAGCATATGAACAACAATGTCAGAGAGACTTGTCCATGGATGTAAAGAAAGGGCATGACAAAACAGAGGACTGTTTCTTTGGGTACAAAAGATGCTTTCTTTGTGTTCCAAAGCAAAGCTCTGGATCAGCTCAGTAGTTGCTGTCAGCCTTTATCAGACGCTGCTGACAGCTTCTTGAGAGATGTGAGGGTTTCTTGGAGAAACTGCTGGAAGGGCAGGAGAGAATCACACTTGAATGCAATATGTTCCCACTACCTATAAGGACAGGTGCATGGAAAAAACCTCTTTTCTCTTATGCCAAGGTTTCACCTTAAATGGAAGCAGTTCTTTTGCTCCAGGTACTCATTGTGAAGAAGAGCAAACTGCTCTACAAGGTCACAATGTAGGGATAAGAGACCCTGCAATTAATGGTAAAAATCTATTTACGTCAAAGACAAGTGTCCCAGACCCAGTGCAATGCTTTCTGGCCTCTATACATAAGAACGCATTGCACTGTAGTATGAAGTGGAGTTCAAAAGCCTAAGTAAGGTGCTGAATGAATATCAGCCTTGTGTCATCTAAACAAAATATTACGCACAGGGGCTTAGAGGAATTTAGGTCATCTGACTCAGACGCTCAGTTCACTGCATCCATCATAAGTGCTGCCTTTTAAACACCCTGTTTTGGTGAACGGTTTAAAGTGTGTAATAGAAATGACTCGATTTCTAATAATAGTCAATTAGAAGTCCTCCTCTGTAATTGTATTTGGAAACGCAGTGTAAGTGCTTCTGCTGGAAAAAGTTAATTTGTCTTAATTTTCCTATGATTTCTAAAAATAGATTAGAATTAAATGTCATGTACCTTTGGAATGTGTATGTTTGGTAACCAACAAACTCACTTTGTCACTGTTTATGATCTCAGAATTCTTTCCATGGAAACTATTATAAGGTCACTATTATCATCAAGCAGCAGTGAATGCTGTTCATATTTTAGAGAGTTATTAGGGAAAGGACAATCCTAAGGCCTCAAAATTCATTTGTTCATCAGGAAAGGAATGTTTAATGTTTTTTCTGTGAATACATGGGTTTATGTGTATGTAGATAGGAATTTTTGATTTGAAGATTCAAAATCATACATGCTATCACTTGTGGGAAGCTCCCTGTCAGTCAGCTGAAGCTTTTAAGGTTCCTAAACTATATCTTCATGGACGGCACACATTTAAATGAAGATAAAATCTATCAGGTACTATATGGTCTCCATTTCCATTAGCACCTTTTAGGAGCATCAATCTGCAAAGTTCTGCAAAGTGTTCACTGTTCATCGAAAGCTGGATACCAAACTGTCCCATCTCAGACAACATAAAGGTCTTAAAGTGAAAATAGCTGCACTTTACTCCCACTGAATAATTTCATTCCACTGCCAGACTGGCATATAAGATTCCTCAAATAAAAATGCAATTCAGGACTCGTTTACTAATGTAAGACTTTAATGTAGGGAAAAAACAACAACAACAATAACAACAAAACCTCCAATATTTACTCAAAATCAAATAGAAGAAAATATGCATTTTTTTTTCAGTATTTCAATGTGTAAGACACTCTGTTTCTTATTTTAACACATCTCATAGCATTTATAGTACCATTACAGGAGAGTGCATGGCATAAGACTTCACCAATGTACTGGAAATGATTAAGCTTGTGAGAATGATTTTAAAAGCCTTATTGCATATGCATGATTATATGTATAATTCAGCTAACGAGTCTTACTTAGACTCTCTCTGAAGAATTGCCATTGATTGATAGGAGTAGCTTTGGAAGTAAGTGAAGGAGAGAACATTGTCAACAGAGAACTCTATTGACATATATGCACACAGATATATATCACAGTCAGCAGAAGAAGACGGCTTTCATCAGTAAAGGCATTTGTTCATACTTTTCTACCATTAATCTCCTAGCAGGTTTTCACATTAATTCAAACTCTTCCTTAGTATTTGAGATGTAATTAAAATCAGGAAGCAAACTGTGAATTTCAAGATTGGTATTAAAATGTAAAAATATAAACACAGGGACTGATTTGTGATGACAAGGTGAACATGGGCATTTAAAATTGTTTTATTTGAAGTAGAAATACAAAACAATGGATCAACAAAAGTGCCTAAAACTTTGATTTGTTAATCTAATAGATAAAGATATAGATGTAAGTACCTGCAGCTGCTTGCTGATAGACTCCAGGCAATATTAGTTGGCAAAGTAAATGGTTTGTAAGTAGATATGCAATAACATTCACCCTAGGGTGCCAGAGTACTTCAGCAAATTATAGCAAAGAGTGTGCATAATCTCTCATTTTTTCTTCCTGTCTTTCCCTTTTTCTTTACTCGAGTAGATTTCTCCAGTCTGATCAAACTTGTCTAATGTGAGTTTTCTGATGGCTTATTTCTAAATAAGACTATACTTTCATTAATTTCCTTTGCTAAGCTTCAGGGGCATACTATGTTCAGTATGTAGTACTTCATATTAAAAATCTGTTTGTCTTTGAGGTATGGTTGATTTGCTGAAGATTAACTTCTCTCAATACAACTTGTCCCATATAATGTTTCTTATATACATCACCTTTTGACTAATTTGTATATCTTCTGGGCGGAAAAAAATTGACATTTTATGAAGTGACTGAAAAATTTTACTTATGTGTCTCCATTTTCCACAAACATGTATCTACAAGAACATCCTAAGGGAAACATTTTCACATATCTCTTATGGTAGCAAAGAAGGCTTGCAGGCACCTTTGTGGCAATAGTTGTGTGTCCTTAAGAAAGTAATTTTTACCTTTACATTACTCAGAGATGTTCAACAGTTACATCTGTTTCCATCTTTTGAACATAGTAAGAAAGTACCTTATTCTCACTGTATTAATTTCAGAATCCATTACCTGACTTCTATCATATTTGGCACAGGGATTAAAATCTGAAAGATAAATGTGTTTCTAGAAATCTCATTGGAAAATAAGAAGAGGCAATTTGAAGAGAGCTGTCCTTAATGTGAGTTCAGCTTCATTGCAGACACCTGTATTTAGAAGCTTGCAATAAACGTTGTGTGCTTGTCCACCAGCCACTGTCTCAACACTATAGTCAATGACAATCTGAAGTGGTAGTCACTTGTTTAAATATAGGCATCTAGTGCCACATGAGATGCCTTAATATACTTCTACCACTCTCCAGCTGCCACTTCAGAGGACCATGCAGTTGGTCCTTATCATACCACGAGGATGGCTCAAATAACTTATGAATTACAAAGGACAACTAAATCAGGCCCTGGATCTCCACAGTCTGTAGTGGGCACCCGGATAGCTAAGCCTTCATGTCTGAATTTATTTTTTAAAACCCAGCCTAAGAAGGAGATGTAGTTGCCACACATCAGTGTCATTGTAGCCACCGTCTCTTCACTGATGATCTAGAAGGGTGTGGGTTCTATAAATCCTGTCTTCTGGTCTTCCTCCCTTTCATTCAGCTTCTTGACTTGAAGGAAAGCCGCAACATAATTTCACAAGTATAGAAATTAATGAGTGAAAGAAGAATCACAAACGTCCCAAGACCGATGAAAGTGCCCATAAATGTTTTCAACCAACACCAAGACCCCACCGCAGACAGTGCTGGCATTTCCCAATCCCACATTTCACCAAGCAGCTTCTCTCATGATTGCTGAAATTCTGGAGCAAAGGCAAAACTACTGCAGAAAGCCACTAGCAAGTACCATCCTCTGCCCTTTCTGAGAGGTTTATGAAGTTTTGCCTCCAGCAAGCATCAAGCCACTTCTGTCTGCTCTCACTCCAGCCTACTCCTTTTCCTTTCCAGGCCTGAGCCTCACTCAGGCCTTGAGCTGAAAGACCTGGAAGCACTACTGTGCTATGTGAGTGACAGAGCACTGGCACAGGCTGCCCAGAGGCTTTGGGGTCTCCTCCCTGGAGATGTTCAGCAGCTGCCTGGCCATGGCCCTGGGCACCCTGCTCTGGATGGCCCTGCTGGAGAGGGGTAGGCCAGGGGGACATAGAGGGTCCTGCCAGCCTCAGCCATCCTGAGATGGCTGTGGATCTGAGATTCTGTGAAATATCAGTTTGGGCACCTTGGTTCCCTTTATAAATCTAAAAATCGTTGCCAGTTCTATTTGTGGGAAACTGCCCAGGACAAACTAGTGCATGAAACAATTTTCACTAGTATCATTTAAAATAAATGAGTAGCAAAAAAAAAAAAAAAGTGATATCGTGGACCAGTTTTTCATTATTTCTCCTCTAAAAAACACAGAGCAGCTGAAAAGGTCAAGCCTTCTGATTTTACCGTATTTCAGTGAATTAGTACTTCTGAGTGACCTTGATTGGCACTTTATGAACATTAACAGCCTTGCTAGTCTTTACTAATTGCCATTCTTCTCAACTCTGGGAATACTGGAGACCCATTTCTGCTTCATTAATTTATATATTTATTATAGTGTTGTTTCTGACACTATAATGTAGAAAGAACATTCATGAAACTGTCCTGTGGGATCATCTTTTCAGAATAGTTTTTCTCACTGCGGAAAGGCTGTTCTGTACCACACACCAGATTTTCTGGCTTCACTGAGAAAACATTGCAGGGGAAGCGGGGGTGGGGAGAGATGGGGCACCCTGCATTCATCTCAGGAAAAGAAAACCCCAAACCAACAACCATTGAAGGTGTTTTGTTTTAATTTTTATGTGAGTAAGGTTAGTTCAGTATGTAATGACAGGCTGTCTTGACAACAAAGGCTGAATCAACACAGAACATGATTGGAATTATGCATGTCAATTACAATGAATCTCATTATGCAACATGGAAATCTAATTCTATTGCAAAGGCCCGCAGTCTGCAGTCTAAGGCTGATGTCAACACTGAACAACAACTGCCCCCTCCCCCACGTCATAGCCATAAAGAATAAACATAAAACTCATTTTTGCAGCTTTTTTAATATGCAAATTTCCTTGTGGTAGGGGAAAAGAGAGATTCCTTTTTTTAATTAAAAACAAACAACTGCCCTCATCTTACAGCAGTCCATCATGCCTATGGCTTTTTTAGATTTAACATTTTGCTTCCCACATGAAAAAATGAAGTGGGGTTATCAAGTTCTTGCTTGTATCAGAACAAAATCCAGGAATGAAAATTTCCCATACTGTAGCAACCTTCTATTGTATTTATCAAAATAAAATAATATACATAGTGCACACAATAGTAGGGATTAGGCTGTAATTTCTAGCAAGAAAGTTACATTAATAAGTGTGATAGGAACACCTTTATAGAATTACAGGATAGGAGGTGGTGGTGCATGTATTTTGTTAAAAATTTACTATTTTTTCCCATTAATTATTGAAAGTTTTTTGACATTTTTAATTGAAATGTCTAGTTTTTGGAGTTCATAAATATAAAGAGAAAGGGGGATTCTCTTGTGTGAACATGTGATTTGAATGCTGTTTGATCTCTTAAGTACTATTCCATAATTTACTGTTAAATGGTTGATATTTGCAGCTGCAAGTAGGCATGCAGTCAGCATCTTTATTTGCTGAAAGCAAACACCATTGTGAAACTATATGACTCCAGTAGGTGGAGGAATGTTAGTAAAAATGGTAGTCAAATACAACTGAAGATTTATCATCTTCATATTGCCATGTAGCAGGATTAAGAGAGCACATGGCAGGAGTGAAGCAACATCTGCAGTTATTGCACTGAAACTGGCCCATGGCCATCAGACAGTACATTGCAGAATGCAGTGGGGCTAGTCAGTAACCTCTTGTATTACAGGTTACTTTCAACTGACATTAGGAAGAGGTACTGCAGCTGACAGCACAACGCTTATAGGCATGAATACCTCGACTCCAGCAGACAGGACTTTTGAATGCAGAACAGTTACAGGGTCTGCACTGCGGTTCTTTATGAGAATTCATGGCTCAGGGCTAATTTACAAATAAACTTGTTCTAAAATATCCACTTATAGCTGGTGCAAACTGTGTTTTTTAAGCTGTCATTTAAGACAAAATTGAAACAAGGCATTCGTTTTAAAGCAATTGACTCAGAACTGCTTTGAACTCCCACCGTCCACACAGATCATGGTTATTTACTTTTCCAATCAAAAGACAGATGAAAAACAAATCTACAGGATCCTTGAAGAAACTTGTATTTATTAGATCTAGGACAGTTATTCAATATGCAATTAGAAGAGCACTCTGAATTTTCCTTGTTTGGAATTTCTAGCAGCTTTCATGGGAGAACTCAGACACGTTGTTTAGCAGCCTGAGAGAAAGAAGCTTCTAAAGCTGGTCATCAAATGTGCTGCCCTTTCTGGCTAGTTCTGAAAACCAGCTTTACATTTCTACCAGCAGAACACTGCTGTAACTATGAACAGCACAAGAAACAGTAGGATCAACTGGAGGAAGGACTAAAGATAGTAATTCAACAGATCTACAAAGGATACTCTCTGTCAAGTAAAATAGAGGTTATTCTAGGTCTTATTATTGTTCTTACTGTTATCATCATCCTCATTGGTCCATTTTTCCTGAGGTAGAAAAAAAAGAAGAAAAAAACAGCACTGAGACCATTTCCTCGAAGTCTGCAATTCCCTTTCAACTACTTGCAAAGATCTATGGGACCACCAAGCTTTCTGAATTTATCTTTGTGCTGTTTTCTCCAGGAAGAAGAGGATAGGACAGGAAATGGCAGAAAAAAAGGACTAGATGCTTTGCAGGATCAGGTGGCAGACCTTCCAATTACAGAAAGAAATGGAAGGGGGAGGTTTTCTAGTGCCAGAAGCACAAAAGGAAAGCAGGTAGCTGGAACTCACTCTACCCAACACCAATATAAAGTGAGGGTAGTCGGACATTTGTGAAGGGAATAAGGAATGGAAGGGAACTGGAGTGTAGCCTTCTTTAGGTCCCTCTTGCACTGCATCCTCACAACTGTTTATACACTGCCATGATGTGCAAAGAGTACATCAAAACTCAGGTAGGCTGTTGCATAACTTGCACAGTCTATTGGTCAGGAGTCAACAGCACAATCACAACAGTAATGTTTGGAAGCCAGTATTGAGAGGAGTACTCCAACAGTCCACATCCAGTGTCCAGTTCTCTTTAACATTTTTGTTTATAATCATGATGGTGGGGCAGAGTGAACCCTCAGCAAGTTTGCTGATGACACAAAACTAGGGAGAGTGGCTGCGTCACCAGAGGGCTGTGATGCCATCCAGAAGGACCTTGACAGGCTGGAAAAATGGGTTGAAAGGAACCTCATGAAATTCAACAAGTACAAATTCCTGCATCTGTGAAGGAACAACACCAGGAATGAGGACATGTGGGGGGCCACCCATGTGGAAAACAGCTTTCCAGGAGAAGACCTGTGTGAAGTCATCCTTGTGGACACCAAGATAAACGTGAGCCACAAATGTGCCCTTGCTGCACAGAAGGTCAACAGCCTCCTGGGATACATAGGAGGAGTGTTGCCAGCAGATCAAAGAAGGTGATCCTTCCCCTCTACTCAGCACTGGTGAAGCCACATGTGGAGCACTGGGTTCAGTTTTGGGCTCCTCAGTACAAGAGAGACATGAAATAGAATAGCTCAGTTTCAAAAGACTTTCAAAAATCATCAAGCTCAACTGCCTGACTATATCAGGGCTAACCAAAAGTTAAAGCATACTCTTAAGAGCATTATCTAAACGCCTGTGGCATCAACCACCTCTGAAAGCCTGTTCTTATGTCTGATGACCCTCACAGTAAATAAATTTCTCCTCATATCTAGCCTGAATCTCCCCTGGCACAGCTATGTGCTGTTCCATGGATCCTGTCACCAGGTGCCAGAGATGAGACCAGCACCTCTCTCACCGTTTCCCCTTCTCAGGAAACTGGAGAGCAGTGAGGTCTTTTAGCTTCCTCTTCTCCAAACTAGACGAACCAAGTCTATAGAGCTACAGGAGAGACTCCAGCAAGGAGCCTTGAAGATGATGTAGGGACTGGAGCACCTCTCCTGTGAGGAGAGGCTGAGAGAGCTGAGTCTGCTCAGCCTGGAGAAGAGGAGGCTCAGGAGAATCTCATCAATGAATAGAAACATCTGAAGAGAGAATGCAAAAGCGGATGGAGCCAGACTCAAGTCCAGTGCCAGGACAAGAGACAATGGGCACAAGCTGAAAAACAGAAAATTCCATCTGAACATCAAGAAACTCTTTGTTACCAAGCACTGGCACAGGTTGAACAAAGGTTATGGCCTCTCCTTGATCTTCAGAAGCCACCTGGATACAGTTCAGGGCAACCTCTTCTAGGTGTCCCTGCTTGAGCAGGGTGGTTGTACCATACGGCCTCTACAGGTTCCTGCCAGTCTCATTGTGTGATTCTGTGATGTGAACCAGCCAAAGAGCTCTTCCTAACTCAGCTGATTCCATTGTTGTTCTGCGTGACTGTGAACATCACAGGCAGCATCCTTCGAATGACAATCTTCATGAAATCCAGAACTTAAAAGAATCTCTAACAGATTTAGTAGCAGAGGAGGGGACAGAAGCGGGTAACAGTACACGTTTTCTGGTAATACTGCCACCTCTTTTTCTCAGGCATCATTTGTGTAGACAGTAGTGCACATGCTTTCTTTTCTAAACTCTGCTTTATTTTTCCACCCTCTTCCACGGGATGCTGCTGGGCTACATGCTGCCTGAATTTCACTCTCTGCACACCACATCACTCTTGCTGAATACAGACGTGGAAGAAATGAGCTTAGTTTACTAGTAATCTTGTTAGTAGGTTTGTGGCACAGTGTGGGTGAGGACTTCACCTCACAGCTGGCAGCAGTGTGTGACGCAGTCTATCGCAGACCATAGTGAGAGTCAGCAGTCAGTGGGGAGACGTGGTCAAGACAGCAGCAATTACTTTGATTTTTCTGATGTCCGTTTCTCTATATAATATGGAAAACAGAAATATCAGGGATAGTTACCTTGTCACTTCCACTTAGAGATAATAGGCTGCAGGGTTGGAAAACCAATTTGAGTTCAGTACGTTCCCATATGCAACGCCACAGGGCTGCACTGCCCAACAGACTCTGAAATCATGATACTTTTGAAAAACAAAAGGAGGAGCATGGAGGAATACTAGGAAAGCACCAAAAGGTCCCGCTGATCTATACACCAAGTATGTTCATGCTTAAAGGCAGCAAAGACCACAGATTCCTTGGCTGGGACGATCTGGATCTTGCCTCAAGACTTGTTGGAGTTTGCCACCAAACACCACCACTCCTTGAAAAGTTTGGGCTCGCACCTCTACATGAAAAGCAAATAATGACCTAATCAGAGTATGGAGAATGGATTTGAGTCTAAGAAGGGCGTGCTTGTAATTCTAGTTCATTTTATTTCAATTCTGGGTATTGAAAAACAGTTAAAATAATGATGTCTGCAGTTCAGTGGGATTATTTTACTCTAATATCTAGCTTTAAGCAATTCTAATGAGTACCTGGAGGCATAAGTGCTCTCCTAGAAAGGGTAGCTAATGCCTAAAAAAAGCCATTATAATTTTCTGTCAAATACAAAAGTAAATAGATATGAAAAATGATATTTTCAACGTGTGGAGGCTTGCTTGTGTTGTCAGCAGCAGGTGTCAGGCACTGTCCATCTAGATCTTTGGGCACTTTCCCATGGCCCTCAGTGCCACATTCACGTTTCTTGAAAACCTACAAGGGTGGAGTTGTTAAAATAAGTCAAGGGCATAACAGTATCTGCAGCGACAAAGAATGAAGAAAGGACAGAGTGCAATGAGGCACCACCGCAGACAGCTATCCTTGGTGCTAAGTGTCATCAGACTTTGGGGTACAATAAACTTACTATCCCTGCAGGAAGCAGGACTCCCTAGTAATTAGGGTTTGCTACTCTTTGGAGCTCTATGCATCTGTGCTTGTTTTGCCACAGTCTGTCTCTGTGACCTCTGGCATGTCATTTAAGGCCAAGACCTCACAGTTTTTTATACACTGCCCTCACTGAACTCCAGTTCTGGCTGGCCCATTATGTAAACAGAGTGGATATATTTGCATCTTGTCTTAGCTGTAACAACAGATCTTGGCAAGTCAGGAGGGAAGCAGAGGGTGTCTCACCAACAGAAAAGGCAGCACATTAATGGAGAGCTGGGTGCAGCCTTGAAAGAGAGATTATTAAGAAAGGATTCCTGTCCCTAGGAGAGGGAAGAAGGGGAGTGGGATATAGGACAACCATTCCCTTCTCCAAAAATGCCCAGCCCAGTTTAATGGCTTTTAAAATATTGTTCACATGAGAATGAGAAATATGTTTTCGTTCCTGACTGTGCTTTCATAGTGAACAGGCTAGGTTTTCTGGCCACAGTTTTCTGTCAGAAGTGTGGTGCATTACATTGCAATTCAGAGAAACCTGTTACTTCTGTTTACATATATATCTACATACACACCAGTGGACTCTTCAACAGACAGTGATCTTTTTCAGCTTAGTAAATGGCAAGACAAGAATGATCTGCTGTTTGGGTTTTGATCTGTGAAATGCAAATTGGCAGAAGCGCTTAGCACAGGATTTATTTTTAGTGTTATGGAGATTTGATTATAGGCAAATGAAGATTGTGTCGTACATTAAGGATATATGTACGATGATTATGGAGATTAAAGATTTTAAGTCAAGAAAATAATCTTATTTGGTTAACAAACCCTGCACCTTTAATGTTCTGATTAAGCAAAACATCCATGTGATGAAGCTCTTAGAATCCACTTTATATAGATAGAAAAAAGTGTTGGTGCTAAAGAAATAACAATTATGAAAACTGAGCTTGGACATCTGGATCCATCCTTGCACATTCTGTGTTAACCTCTTTTTGGGCAAACCACAAAGTTCTAACCCAGCTCTGGATTTTGTTTTCCAGAAATTAGAGTATGTATTCTGACAATTATTTTTAAGAAACAAGCTTCATATAAAACAAAATTATTCAAGTAGCAATGGCCACAACATAGCTGTAAAAGTGATTATGAGAATTGTCCTGTAGAACACTGCATAAATAAAATTCACTTCTATATAGGTAAAACATAAATGCATTAATTCAGTATATGAGTAATTACTATTACCAAGAGCTCTGATGTTCATAATTTCTCAAAGCTGTTTCTCAAGTCAATTATTTTTAAGCAAAGTATTTGATTCTGGTCTCCCCTTGCAACTGTAGCGCTTGATTATGATTTGCAAGTACCCTGTAATACATGGAAGCAAAAAAAATCTGTACAGATCTGGTCGGTTAACATGAAACTATTGAAGATGATTTACTCCTAGAATAATCGCTGCCACAAGACCCTTTGGAGTGTGCAGCTGGAATTAGAATTCCTGAAGAGGAATCCTAAGTGAAGGGCTGCAGCAAGGTCTTTACCCCCCCCCCCCCTCGTTTTTTTTTTTCTTCTAGAGAACAAAACACCCCGTCTCTCCCTGTCTGGAGAGAATGGTACTGTCCCAGACAGAAAGGTCCCCATAGGCCAAGCTATTCATGTAGCACCAGGCTGCAGGGAGTACCAAACTATGGCAGGAACGGGGAGAAAATCAGAGAAATGACTGCAGAGCCCGCATGACAATTAGCATGCCACAGATTGGGTTTGCTTGCTTTTCCTCATGAAGGAGAGAAAGAGAGAATGAGAGAGAGACAAAGAGAGAGAGAGAGAGAGAGAGAGAGAAAGAGAAAGAAAGGTAAGAAAGAAAGAAAAAAAGAAAATGAGAGAAAGGAAGAAAGGAAGAAAGAAAAAGAAAGAAAGAAAGAAAGAAAGAAAGAAAGAAAGAAAGAAAGAAAGAAAGAAAGAAAGAAAGAAAGAAAGAAAGAAAGAAAGAA
>NC_034409.1:136223973-136276140 GCF_002078875.1 Numida meleagris | reverse complement strand
AGAAAGAAAGAAAGAAAGAAAGAAAGAAAGAAAGAAAGAAAGAAAGAAAGAAAGAAAGAAAGAAAGAAAGAAAGAAAGAAAGAAAGAAAGAAAGAAAGATCAAGGAAAGAATGAAAGACAAAGAAGGATTAGGACTGCATAAGACATAGGTTAAGAGTCCAAAATGAATAATGAGCAAAAAAGACAAAACAACAAATTAGAATTTTTCAGAATTTTTCAGTTTTTTTTTTGTAAAGTAATAAAAATGTTATTGTTTTGCTTTAAAGAATATTCAAAACCATTTGCTAAACAAATGTGTTCCCAGACTGACTGCGTCTTTGAATCCTTCTCTCTTTTTTCAGGTCTTTTTTTTGCTGTTTATCCAGACTGTTTATGAAAACCACAATTGCGCAATTGTTCTTCTTTGACCAAAGGATTCATATTAACAGATTATAAAATCCCTAAAATGAAAGTAACACCAAAGAGAGCAGGTGTAAGCAAATTCACTGAATATTCTTCAGTGTGCCAGTAATAAAAACATTTTTCAGGGTAGCATTGCAGAGTGATGTATGGGGTTTTATGCACATCATTGCTAGCAGGAATAATCAATGTATATAACCGCACGATGAAAGGGAACTGGAATGCTTACAAACCACTCTCATATCACGTCCCCCAAAAATGCACATCATTTTTTCAACAAGAGAAAGAAATTCTTTATCATCATGGAAAATCATCTATGTAAGAAGCAGATCCTTAATTCTCATTTGGATTATTTCATGAGTATTTAAGTCTAGAAAACTGTCATCCTTCCTCTGTTTCTCCCCACCCCCTCACACTCTGCTATTCATGATTTTCCTGTCATGCATACATCCCAACCGTGTTCTCTTTTATTATTTTCTTCTACATTTTATAGAGCAATATGTTTTCACTTTTGGTTAATGTAAATAAAGAGATCAGCTTAAATTTCCTGTGATCAGCAATAATTTCAAACACTCCTATGATGGGTTTCTTAACCTTTAAAAGCTTTCCCTTTTTATAATCTCTAAGGCTCCCTAATCATTATTATCCTGTGTACACAATCACAATTAAAGCTTTACAGAAAGAATACCAAAACACAAACCAAACCAATGCAAGAAAATAAATCCACTAAATAATATATATGATAAATACATGCATACATATTTATATACATTCATATACAGATGCATCTATATGTACATATATAGAAGTTCATAAAGACATCTATGTATAAAGGATTTTCATTTCTATGATTGATACTTTAAACTGCTGTTGGTTTCTTTGGATGTCAGAGGATACTTGACAGCTCTCTGAATTTGGCCCTTGATGATATTTCAGATGTCCTGTCTCCCGCTTCGTTTGGTTTCTTTGCCTCCTGTGCTCCAACTGATGTAATTATCTCAATATTTACCACAGCTAAGCCTTGGCCTCTGTCATCTTCAATGGAGAGGCAAAATGGAAAGGCTTTTTGAAAAATCAGACAGACTGATGCTCAAAAGCCCAAAGGCATTTACAAACTTGAGCAAGTTCGGAGCAGAACTACCATGTTGGGGTGGGAGCAGCTGCCATGGGAGGAGAGGCTGAGTGAATGGGATTTGTCCTGGGGCAGAGATTACTGGGTGGGGGAACTATTAGTGGTTTGCATGTGTCTGTGGTCTGACAGAATGGAGCCAGACTCCTCATAGTACTCTATGGCAGGAGGACAAGAATCATGAAACATGAGAGGTTCAAGATGGAATGAGGACAGGCAGGCACTGTGACATGCTGCCCAAAGAGTCTGGGGAGTCTCCATCCTTGGAGGTTTTGAAGACTCAGTGGGAGAAAGCAACGTGATGTGATCTCAGATCTGACCAAGCTTTGAGCAGGTGGAATGACTAGACATCGTAAGGATTGTTCTGTGATCCTATGAAGAGGGAATAGTTTTGTGCTGGTTTAATGGACTGGAAAAGGCTCAGATCCAATAAGCACTAAACTCAAGATATAGGGATAGGACTTTTGTAGCTGGCAGTTGAATCAGTTTAGACTGCTGTGAGACCTTGGCCGAAACAATTCAAAGGAACTTGAGCCAGCTGCCCTGAATGGGTATTAAGCAACATTTGGGACAGGTAATATTTTTGTCTCTTGCATCACATCTATCCAGTGTGAGTTCAAATCAGACTTCAGGAAGAGATAATATAAAAGAGAGAACCTGGGAAGATGTCCTTGCACTGAATTGGCCTCTGTGAAAGTGTTTGCACCATATTATTTTTATTTTTGAATGGATGGACTTGGTACAATAGAACATAGGGGTTAACATACTTGTGCTGTTCTGGGGACAAATTATGCACATGAATGCTTGCTGGCAAGGAAGGGGCTAAGATGAGAGACACGAAAATTACCAGTAGTGGTTGATATATTAGGACCGTAAGGAGGCTGGACTAGATGAAATAGGCAAGTGACACAGGGATGGGTAAACTGGGTGGAAGTATGTGTCAATCCCATTTTCTCCTCTCCCTTGCAAATCCCAAAATTGTAGTAATTCTTTGTCTCTGAGGGAATCCAAGTGCTTTTCACTGTGGACACTCATTTGAGACAAGGCACAGAGAGCCTGGGCTTCCCTGAGAAAAGGCTGGGTTTACTTTCCTTGTTCCCCAGGATACTGGAGGTATTGTCTGTGCCAAGAGCAAGGGGAATCTCTATCGGTTTAGAGGCTAAGCATCTTTGTGTGGCTCCTCTATGTGAGATGGATCTGCTAAGGGAGAAAGGAAGGGTATGGGAAAATGTGTGTCTTTTCAGAGGGATGAGAACCCAGGATCCAAAAAGGGATGACAAGGTGGAGCAGAGAGCTTCTAACATGTATCTTGAAGGAAGAAAAGCACACCTGTAACTACAGCACTGTGGTCCATCTACATAAATCTGTACCAGGAAGATCATGAAACACAGGTACAGCTTGCTTAGGAAAACACCATTACTCCATTATACAAGTCAGGTACCACCTACAGATACAGTTCTTCCTGTAGTAGAACTAGGAATAATGACTGGATGTTTTCATGGAGCCCTTTCTAACTTTATGAATGTAAATGTGAAGAAGAGAGAAGCTCTTAGCCCCTCTGTAGTTCCATAGTCTTTGAAGAACATGAAAGTCCTCACTGTTTTTCTATGTCCGTCTCATAAGCAGTCCACCTTGTCCTATACTTGTAACCTGTTGTAAGTCATATTTAATCAAACATTAGTCCACCTGCATTTTCTTTTCTGCAGGTCACAATTTTATTTTTAATTGTTGATATTTTTTTAAAAAGAGAATCTAGGCTGAAAGTTGACCATCGAGATAAGCAGTTCTTCTAATTAGTGTTTTCTCCCTATCTTCTGTCATCTCCGCTGTTTTTTTTAACTCATTTCATTTATACTTACTTTATAAAGTGCTGATTTTTAATCAGAATATCATGTAATACTATGTTGAACTCTCAAGAAACTATAAAAATTATATTATTCAGTTATTTGTACCGGGCAGACCAGAAATTTTGTCAAAGAATAACATTTTGTCAATATGAGATATATCATGTGGTGATTAATATCATACATACTGATTTTGACTTTTAAGGCCACAACGTTGAAGGTTGGTACTTGAAGTCCAGTCTCTCTTTAAGGGATGTCTAAGTCAACTGAAAATCTAAATGGAGTTTTTTGAGCTATGGGGTTGCCACACAAGCCTTCCACCACTTCTACCCCCAGTAAGTACTTCTCCACAAAAACATTTTCCTATACCTTAACATCTTTTAAGAAATTAAGTCAATTAGAGTAGCACAAATAGATGGGTTAGATGTTAAGGCTGTGGAGAAAATATTTTGATATGGTTCCTCTCTTCCAAATTACCTCTCATCTTACTCTTTTCTTTTCATCCTCCTCCAAGCAATATGATACACAATAGAAGAAACAGATGAGTAGGTTCTTTGTGATTCAGAACCTACCTAAGAGGAAAGGAAAAATGTCTGTTTTAATTTGCTGTGGGAATATACTGATTCAGCACAAGCTCATGCCAGTTCTCTTGACCTGCCTGCGTTCCTTACACAGCCACTCCTACACCCCTTCCTCCTGGACTGAGTTAGAAGCTGTTAGCACTGCGCTCCTAATTATGGGCTTTGTAGCACAGCCTACAGTGACAGAAATTGCCTAATATTTACTCATGCTATATGTAACATGCCTGCAAAAGAATGTGAGAGACAATTTGTCATCACTAGACTGACTGAACATGGCCACTTTCTCTGGGCAGACTCATCCATTGTCCATGGAGACTTGATGGTTATAAAACGCATTAAGAAGCGTGGAATAGAATATATACATAGACATCTTTCCATTCAACCAAATCACATTCCTTTAGCTCTTAAAACAGAGATTTTGGTATTTACCTCTTAGCCATGCATGTTTTTCCACGTAACATTTGGAAGCATCTCCAATGGAAAATGGCGAAGTGTGGATTAGACTCAGTAGCTGACATGCCGTTCTCACTGATGGTGAAGTTAAGGGTAAATAAAAATCTCTTTGTTAAAGTTTTGACAAAATATTATTTATTCACTTTCCACTGCCCAGCTTGGAACATCACAGATAGAATCAACCATTATTTCTTTTACCACCACTCTATCAATCACCAGAGGCAACACTAGCCAGTAAAACAACGTCAGAAAACTAATTATGAGTGATGTGATAAGACTTAAACCCCTAGCAACTTGTATTCCTCCTCTAGGACATAATAATTTGGTACTATAGCAGACTATTCCATATCAATTGTCTTGAATCTATGTACAACTAGCAGGATGTCTGCGATTCCTGAAAAGTCATATTCACTATTCTTTCTTTCAGATTCTGTAACAGGTTGACCTGAGACCGCTGTCTCATGTCTGTGCAATGAATTTCCTCGCTGTTGCAGTCTCAGTCCCTCCAGCATTTAAAAACTGCTGCAGAATATGCACTCCAGATGCTTTTAGATTTGAGTAACATTGATCACTTGAAAAAATTCTGCTCTGAAGAATGCTATCAGCATGGAAACCATTGTAGCTTAATCATAGTTTTATTTGAAAAAGAAGAATACATATTTACTTTGATAATATTTTTTGAGTTGCTAAAGGCCACAACCTGTTCCCACTGGTGTCTGTGGTAAAACTCCCATTAACTTCAGTGGCAACAAAAGCAGCCACTTAGTTTGCATAATCTGCAGAAAGTAAATATTTCAATGCTTGTTATCTGTGTTACTTAAGTAGCCAATGAAAATGTGCATGTAAAACCAGTTCATATTTATCTAAACTGCTAAAAAAATGACTTTCAAATAGGACAAAACAGGACAAAAATATTCTGTAAATGAAGACTCAATAATGAAGGCTGATTTTTTCCTCTTTTTCTCCCTCATACCAAATATATATTTTATATCACATAAATACAGCTGTGAGCACTGAAAACAAACAAAATGTACATATGATGAACATAAGCACAGAATGACTTCAAGTCCTGAAATCTTCCACTACACCACATATTTTTATATATGGAAAAGGTGAATTGGCATGCTATTCTACTTGAGCTTAGTTCTGCAAAAGCCATCTCAGCTCAGTTGCAAATATGCTATTTATCCATTAAAGAATGTTGCTATAGTAACAATATCTATTGCAAAAATAGTCTGGTAATATGAGTGAGTAGATGAAGAATGCAGAACAAATAAGCTTTCATATTTCTAATGCTTGTATTTTTATACTTGTATATGAAAGTTAAAAACCCCTTTAATACTGCTTCTGTTTTGAATTAAAGTCTTAGAACAGTACCTTTGTACTCAGTGGACCTATTTTCTTGTACTTCTGGTGTTACAGAATCTAACTCCATGGCTCAAATAGAGACTCCACGTTCCAGAGCTGAAGAAAAATTTTCACTGTAGAAAGTTTATGAGTGATTACATACAAAGATCAAAACATCAGTCTCATTTGAAAAAACAGGTGAAAATGACATATTTTACTGATAAACTGAGCAAACAGGTGATTACACAATGTCAATTTTACAGTGTCAAATTTCAGCTACAATGGGGTCTGTTTTGCATGAAGGCATGCTAAAACTGTTTGATGTCCCCACTCTAAATTAACTTTGGTGAAATCTTTTGACTGTACAGGAGAGAACCTACACGACAACCTAACTGCTTTGTCTTACAGAAGTTTTGCACCAGAAGTAAAATGCCTACTTAATTTTTGTCTAAGAAATGTGTAGACAGATGCAGTGATTTTCCAAACTCCAGCTAACTTTTAATCTGTCCTGTCTAAAGAGAAATTATATCTTTTAAAGAAAATAATCCAAAAGTAATAATTCCTATCTAAAAAATTGTATAATTGGACTAAGTTCCTTTTACAACTTTTGGCATAGAACCTGCACAGTCAACACCATTTTCAATAAAAGTTGAACTAGGTTCTTCTTCCAAATAAAACACTCATCATGTGAGTTATTGGGCTTAAGGCAGAAGGTGCTTGGACTAGTATGAAAATCTGGACTGACTCCAGAAAAGTCAGTGTACTTAGACCAGTCTTAAAATCAGTTTGATATCAAAGGCATTCTTTTTCTGTATAGACTTTTTTTGCAATTAGTCTGTTTATCGGCCAAAAAAAAGTTCTTGAGACCATGTTGCTCTCAAAGTTAACTAATGGACTTTGCCCCTTCCCAGCTGAAGACAGAAAATAAAAGGCATGAAGGTAACACTTCTCTTTTGGATAATGTTAATCAAATTTAATCCAGAAAAGGCTATGATATTTTCTATTGGAATGTCACCTGCATATGCACTGAGGATTCTGATTTTCAAATGCTATAGCTTATAACCCTGACATAACAGAAAAAAGAAAAGGAAAAAAGCTCTAAATTGAGTTTGTAACTGTAATGTCAGATCATATAGCTTCTCAGTTCATCTCCTGGTCCTTGACCATCACACTGCATATATGTCAATGCCACTGTGGTCTCTGTCTTGGAGGGGTCCAAATTAGTTCCCTCACAAATGAAGTCCAGGCTGGATTACAGGTATTACTTCTGCTAGATATTAAGGACAAGAGTGCACAGGAGATGACTTTTGACAAATGGTAGGTGGTGAGAATGCAGCAATCTGCTATAGAAAAGAACAAATTTGCCATAGTGGCAATATGCACCTTTTTGCAGCCCTTGGTTTGGAGGTTTGATACTTGCCGGATATAAATGAACATAGTGAATAGAAGTAAACTGCTGCTTAGTCAGAATTTACTTTTCTCAAGGCTGAGACTTTTGCAGACTGCTACTTTACTTTAGCCCCAGACAGTTCATAAGCACTTCCTTTTTTTTTGCCAAGTTTTTTCTGTGTTTAGCTGTTGTGACTACCCAAAGATATTAACTCAGCTGAGCAGACTTTTGCTTAGATCCTGCTGAAGCCTGGCTGAAATTCACAGGCCCCCATCTGTATCATCAGAGAGGCCCAATTCATAATGGCAATGCCAAGTGCAATGGCTTTTGCAGAAAGAACAACAGCTGCTTATTAGAGAGTTCAGCTGATTGTGTCTGTCTCTTAGTGCTATGTGTCCAGAGCAACTGAACATAAAGAAAGGGATTTTATGTCATTCATTTCTCATGGAGTTGTGCTGATCTTGGAGGAAAAACAAGATTTAGATACAGAACTGCACCACCACTTCTACTGAGGCCGTGTCCATCATCCCCCTGAGAACAGGACAGAGCAATCTGGAAGAAGCATAGTAAGATCTCAGTACCTTCACTTGATAAACATACATAGTTTTACACATTTTAGAAGTATGTTGCATAAAGCAAAATGCATAGGCAGTTTTGAGGGCAAGGTCAAGAGGAAAAATGAAAAGCTTCAGAGGCATTTTGTGTAGGAGAAAGCTGCAGAAGGGAACCATTTTCCCCTCAATAGTAATAACATTGAAAGAATAGCATTGTGTAGGATGGTGAGCCATTAGCCAGATGCTCAGTTCTTACGTACATCTAAGATTGGATTTGATCCTAGAGATTGGAAAAGTCTGCTTCTATAAAGCCCTAATGGACCCTATTGCATTCATAGTTCATGGATTGCTGTATGGAGATCCATCAACCTGCAGCAGTAGAACTGAAAAAGAGTTTATTTAGCTTAGACATAATACTCTTTCAATACATCTGCACAGCTTTTGGGAACTATGCTGATGTCTCTGTATGGTATCACATGGCCTTCCTCCAAAGGCTAGTTTCTCCATGATGTGTTCTTTTCAGTATTTTGATGTTGCTGGGTGGGAGGAGAAAACTGTGAGATAAAGTGAAACCAGCTATGAGCGCTCTTAAACATTTGCTACTGGTCCCTGCTGTTGGATTGGCAATGTGATCTGTCCTCAGGTAAAACAGTCTTTATGATCTCTCCTTAAAGTCTAAATTCATCAAAGTCAAATCACCAGCAAGTCTGAACGATGGAACGCCTTGCCAAGCTGTTCAGACTACACTTCAAGGCTCCTGTAAGGCTTTGTCCCCAGTGTGACATCAACTAAATTTATATGAATATTCCTGCACCACCCACCTGTTGAGTGCCTCACCTCCTACTAATCCAGAAGCTACCTAAAGGACACTTCATTCCATCTTGATATATTAGTCATTTAGTATTAGTTTAACTTACCCTCACAACATTTCTACATATCTAGAATCCATATGGTAGAATTTCTAAGCCATTTCAAACTACTTTTTTCAAATACAAGCTAATGTTAGACGAAGTATTAAGAATTCTGTCAACTTCATATGCCATGTGTTCCTGCATTTACTGGTTGCTTAATTTGAATAAAGAAATAAATGCCAATAAAGTAATTCTTCTTTTAACTGTATAATTCTTCTGTCTTAATGAGATTTCCAAGATTTTTTTAAAAAATTTTTGCTGATCTTGTCAGAGAAGATTGTAAACTTAGTGGACAAAAAATATTTTAAAAATCCTATTTTAATAAGAAATACTTTTATAAAAGTATGAAAACTAATGATTGTGAACCACCTACCTGGTTCTTAACAAACTTGAAAACATATTTTATATGAACTGAATAAGCTCACTGTTTCATTTAGCAATTATAACCCATGTTGTTTAAATGTTCTTAGCAGTTGCTTATTTGCTTTATACAAAAAATGACCTTTAAATCTCAGAGTTTCTTAAATCGGTATGGAATCTTTACAGTCTACTATTTTAAAACTATTTTATTATCATTGCCAGACCTCACCAGCTGTATGTTCTTTTATTTGGTTCCTTTCCTCAATATCCATCTTCAGTACCAGCTGATCTGGGACCCAACTACCAAGAAGCATCACTCTGAAAGTTTATTAAGTCTGATTACTGGATGTTAGATATGTATGGCCACCAGTCAGCCCTCAACAACCTTCCCATGCTTACTACTTATGACAGCTCTTTCTCATAGAAATGCCCTCCGCCCTGCTGTCACCTGACAACTGGAAAGCTACAAAACCCACTCAGGAGTGATGTGGCTTTAACTTCCTTCTGCACCTGAGGAGATCTGTCTGGGAGAAGGGAAATGGCTCCCTTTCTACTGAAGCAGATTTCCAGACTACAATTTTTCACCATTACCTAATGAAGACCATATTCTGATAAGAATCGTGGCTGAAAAAAAAATATGGGAAATGACCCAAGCACCGATACTTAGTGGGGATCTGCATGGTGGCAAGAAGATGCATACAGACTACTCAGAAGGTGAATCTACATTGGGCACCTTTTATGTAGCAGTTTATAGACAAAGAGCCACAAGGTCAAAGAAAGTGAAGAAAAATTCACTGGAAACATAACAGGAATTTATGGGCTTGGCAGGAGATGGAAACCCTGGCTTTCACTCCAAGCAATGTATCATACCAAAATGCACATTGCGGAGAAGACTGCAACCCATTCTTGTATCTGAGATGATCGTCCTTCCCAGAATGTCAGTGAAAGACAACCTATGCGTGGTGTGCCATGCACAGGTTCTTGCGTCTTTCCTGAAGGTATGTCTTGCAAGTAACAGGGGGGCTGCTGTGCCAGCTAACTCATATTCCCTGCTCCTAGGAGGATGACAGACAGCAGTGGCAGTGAGTGCTGACATTGCTGGATTACTGTGTCACCCAGCTCATGTTCAGTCCCTTTCCTTCAACCTTCAGCTGGGGATGTGGCAGTGGATGGCTGGGGAGCTGGTGCTCACTCTAACTTTCAAGTATTTCCAGAACTCCAGTGTGGTTTTGGCTCTTAGCCCTACGATGATGCTGGTACACTGCTAATAGTGTCAGAAAGTAGACTCATACGCTCTCTTCTCTTCAGCTCAAAGAGCATTTAATTATTCTGTTCAGCAAGCTTGACCAAAAGTATTTAAGAGCAGTGAAAGAAATTAAGCTTATATTATAGAAAACATGCAAAAAAAAAAAAAAAGAAAGAAATGCTGATAGGTGAACTGGATGTTTGAAAGTTTCCTAAAATCAGGACAAGTTATCTATGTCCTTTACTTTCATTTTTTACAAAAATGAAAAAAGAAAAAAGAAAAATGTCTTCCAATCCCTGAAAAAGTGGTTTTCCATTCAACTGTAGATCAAGAAACCCTTTTCTTTGTTTACATGAGCTAAATAAAAATGAAAGTTATTTGCACATTGGCAAATGAAAAGACTCTTATCTCTTCAGACAAGTGATCATGCTAGCACTCTTCCTGCTAACTATTTGGTATCAAAAATCTTTGCAAATAATTCTGTTATTTAAAAAGAGAGCAATTCATCCTTATTGTGGTCAGATCCTTGAGGAACCTGGTCTCTTCTCTTTCCTTTAGAGCAAGGCAGCCTTGCTGGCATTCATTTTGCATCAGCTCCCCGATGCAAGCTGTCCCTTCCAAGAGCCAGAGACTGCTGCAGAGGTACAGAGGTTTACCTCTGCCCAGGAGAAGTCAGTTACAGGACTGTTTTCATTTCCCTCAGAAAGTGGAACCAACTCATGGGCATCTGTTTCTACTTCAACCTCATTGTGAACTCTCGGTCACTTCTATCCAAAGCACTTCACTACACAGCATTATTGCTAAACTTTACCTGTGGGTTGGGTAATCAGGCTTTGCTGCACTGCAGTTCTCTTTATTTGGATACTGAAGAGTGGAGAAAGCGGGCTTCTGCTTCTGAGTCAGATGAAAGGTTAAAGGAGATTTTCCTATCCATCCCTTCTTGGCTTTGTGGGCGATTCACACAGACCTATTGTCATACCAGTCTCTGATTATTCTAGCAAATATTTCTGATGAGGCTGAAATGGTCATTGGTTTTCAAGTCATTGTGTTACAACAGCACTGCTGTTTAGCAAGACTTTGTTATTGCCATGAAAGTGTGGGAACATCAGGAAGATCAGAACAAAGGCGGATTTAGAACAGACTGCGGATATAAAAATCTATTAAAGTCCTTCTCTCTCTTTCTTCTTCAGAGTGAAAAATCAATAAAGTGGTATAAGCCAGATAGCATGAAATGTACAACTTCTAGACCACCAATTTATGCACAGAGTGACCTTGACCTGTATACATCTATTTAGCAATTTCCTGTCATTAATTTATTATGTACCTCTCCTAACCACATAGAAAAACAAAATTTCAGGGCTGGATGTACTTCCTTTCTTTTAAAGAAGCAGAGTGAGTGCCAAGTAAAAGAATGTGAGTTATTACTTACAACAAAAGGGGAAATAATTTTGCTCACAATTCATAGTCTGACTAAATAATGATTTACTATCTAGGAGCTAGCTGCAGAATACATTTAGGTATCATATGAGTCTGAACTTTCTGAAAATGTTATCACTGTCTGTACTTTTCTACCTTTACCCTCATGTTGTTTTCTGTGATATTTTCATGTGTATTTGATCATAATAAGAACAGGAAAAAGAAACTATGAAAATAGTTTGCCAACCACATTTACTTTTTCTGAGAGAAGTAAATACATCACAGTCTCAGTTTGTCGTATGAAGTGCAATGAGAAGATTCTGACTTCCTTTTACATGAGCCACGTAAGAGACAAAAGTTAACCATGTAACATAGGTCACCCAGAGGAGACACAGCTGAGTCTGAAGTAAACCTTGATAAGAACTTCAATGCTGGTTATGGCGAGCAGACTTTTAATAAATGTATGGGAAAAAAAAACAACAGGGAAATTCTGTTTTCCTAATTCTAGTCAGGTCTTTCCTAGGGCTCTAATGACATGGACAAGATCCAGTTTGTGCACATGCTGTCTAAAACTCACTTGATGCCCAGGCAGTAGTCCAGTCCATTGCTTTCCAGGGCTTATCTAGTCCTGCGAGTTCCTCATTTTGTCAGAATCTACCTTACTTCGCCTGTTTGGGGCAGGTGAGTTCTGTCCTCTCAGCAACGTGTCTGTTGTGGGCCAGTTTTAATCAGTAATGAAACCATTTTTTCCTTGAAGAGCTGTCCAGGTGACTGAAATCATTGGGAAGTATCAGCTTTTGTACATATTACTTGAACATGGGACAAAAAATGAATTGAGACAAGGATTTAAATCCATTATTCTTGCTCACAGCCAAGTGCTCTACCCACTGGAAAAAGGCCTCCAATCTTTTTCCTTTTTCAGTTGCATTCTGGGCAAAATAGCGGCTGAGCGTCAAGAGAAGAGATACAAATAATGTTCATTCAGTACAAGCTATGGCCTGTAATTTAGGACATATACTGGACTTTTGGGAGATGATACTTCAATCCCAACAGATTAACTAGTGCCTAAAGTCCAGAACATCCTACTTCCAGAATGAACATGCTCATGGAAAAACAGACATGTCAGTGTTGATAGATGTTGAAGATGAAGGGTATTACTCTGTCAAACAACCACGCAGGCGAGCAGACAAGTTTCCACCTCTCCCTTTTGACAGACTGTAGAACCTGGGAAATTCAGTTCTCAAAGATTAAATGCTTCCTCATCCTCCCCTGCAACATCCACCCTCTCCCAGGGACACCTGCCTGAGATAAGGCAAAGTTTAAATGAGGTTGCTTGGCGTATTGCCCTGTTCAGGCTATTCTGCTAAATACAGTGTTATGATCTTAAAAGAGCTCTGGTTAAATCTGAATATCAAAACATCTTGATGTTATTGTGCCTAGGGCTGACAGAAGCTGGTATTTATCAAAATCAATTATATTTCAAGTGTGAACACTAGAAGTAACTGCTTGGGCTTTATTCTACAGCATTTAAATTTTTTCACCATACTGATCAAGTAGGTAGCGTAAAACACAAGGAAAGGTGCTCTTATATTAAGTGCAATTACTTTCCAGAACAAGTTTTCGAAAGTGTTTCAAAATCCCTAGTAAGAAGCATCTCCAAAAATAGTTGCCTGTTATTGATCCTCCATGTTCTAATTGGGAAAGATTCCCCCTGCACAGGTGCTGCAGAGTCTCAGATGCTTGGGTGCAGAGTGTTGTGAATTACAGATAGCTTCAAATATCCATCCCTTTTTAAAATCCCCAGATCTGCTTGGAGGCTTGCCCTTGATTTCAAGAGGAGCAGGATCCGGCTCCCTGAGACCTCCCGAGAGCTGCCCTGAACCTTGTGTACAATGCAAGTGCATTCATACAGAGCCCTGTCACTCCTATTCAGTGCCCTACACCAAACCCCAGGGAAGTTGTTTCTGGGTCAGCGTTATGTGCAGTTGTTCCAAAGTCCTGGCCAGGAGTACGGAGGGGACAGACTCAAGACTTTCCAAATATTTTCAGATTCCCCTCCTTTTGCATGCAGGTTAAAATCTGCAGAGGTTTTACCCCACAAGCTGTCACAGCTTCTGCTGCTATTGCTCCCCTGGCTGTGGGGGATCTAAAATCCTTCACACCTTCCACTTTTTCTATTTGAATACAAGCAGCATGTAAAAAAGATGATGTCTCTCTGCCTGACCCAAATGCAGCTTTGCAGGAAGAGCAGCACCAGGCTCACACTGCTTACATTTTCATGCCAGCAGAATGAATGTCATAAACTAGTTCTCTTCAAAGCTAACCACATGCAAAAAGCCAGTCTGCTTTGGCTGACTGGAGACAACAGGTATAAATAACCTCCCATGCCCTAGAAAGCCAGAGCCAGGAAAGGCTTCTTGGGTTGTTTTCTGCACATCAGCCTATGAGCTGAGGGTGTTTTAATGCTCTGTTGATGCCACAGGAGCTGATAGAAGTGGGGACAGATTACACTGAGAAGGAGGTAAACAAGTTGTTTACAGCTCAGCGGGGCTGCAGCGTATCCTCCTTACATCAGCTGAAAGACAGCGAGAGCATTGGACGCTGGGTGGCTGATGGGAAAGGATCCCTGGAGCTGCCAAGCTCTGGTTCCAGAAATGTCTGTGGGGCTTCAATAACAGGAAATCACGTGTGCTGTCATTATCAGCTGCTGAGCGAGACAGATGCACCCAGATCAATATCAGTGTCCAATATCAAAGAGCTATTGTGGCGGTACGGAGTGGTTTGAACTAAGGAGAACAACAAAACTATTTTAAATGATTAGGGCTGGCAAAAATCCCCAGACTTTCTCCTTTCTGTTTTGTTTTTGTTTTTCCTTTCAGAGGCAGTGGATTCATCACCATTAAAGGAACTGAAAGTCCTCTCTGCCCAAAGTAGCTTTGATCATTATTGATCTAATTAAACTCTGTTTGCTTAAGGTTGCAGTGGGAAAGGGCTGCAAAGCAGCAATCTTCCTGATCTCTCCTAATACGAAAGAGTATCTGTTCCCTCAGCTTGGGAATCGGCATGTCCTTCAGCACAGCTGAAATGAGACTAAGCTTCTCCTATTATGCTGTCTAAAAATACGATTTAGGAACAAAGCAAAACATCTTCAGGGCTTTTCTTCAAAGCAGAGCGAGCAGAGAAATTCTGTACATGGACATATGTGCTCCCTGTGCTGACATCCCTGTGCTTCCCTTAGGCTGTGGGGGTCTCGGTTGCACGAGCATTACGTGACACTGCTGACTTCTGCAGGGGGCTTTCTGTTTCTTGTCATTTGTGTTGTCAAATAAAATAAATCTGTAAAGAGGCATGCCATTTTAGCTTTGTGCAAATTATATACCAAGAGATTAATTCTGGTTTCAGTGGAGACATCTCTCTCTGGATATTTCAAACTTTTTTTTCTTTTTTTGCCTAACAGCTAGTAGGTTAGGTTATTTCTGAAGGATCAGTTTCTCCTGTGCCTTTAAACACATTGCAAGCTGCTGCAGAGAATTCAGTTGTTTTCGGGCCAGGGCTGTTCAATGGAAATCCACAGGTAGAAGCAGGGAGCCTATTTTGTAGCCCAAACAGAGACACTTCTGTTATGCAAAGGCAGCCGGGCGGAAGGACTCCTAGGATATTTTGGCCCCTCTTATTTCAGATAGGGAAGAATCCGTGACACACGAGAAATGCGCTGAGGTGAATCACAGACTTCTTTCCATTGCTTCAGCTGAGTGACTACTGGTACTTCAGACATGAGCCAACAGTTTAAACAGATATTTGTCTTCTGCCAGTTCTGCGGGTGGCTCATCTGTTTGCATTACACACTCTCGCTTGTAATTGCTCTGCTGTACGTTTGCATGCATGTGTAAGCTCCTCACATAATCCTGCCTATCCTGATAAAAGCACTGTATAAGGATGAGATGCACGCCAGCCCATCCATACATTTCTCTTAAGTGCAAGTCAGGTACTTGAAGGGAGATAAGCAGATTTGCAGCAGGAAAAGGCCCGGCTTTAGCTTTATTCTGGGCTGGAGAGAGGCACTGCGGGCAGCTTGTAGGTGTCAGTCCCCTTGGCTTCGGGGCAGCAAGGCACGCAAGAAAAGACTCCTCCAGGACTGTGAGGGGGCCTGGGGTGCCAGCAGGCCCTACCAAGCCTCTCCACCACTTCTTAGGATTGTGCCCTTAGCAAGCACCCTGATTCACCTGCCTGTGGAGCAGCCCTGCCTGGCTTTCCAACAGTGGGCAGGAGCAGCTCTTTCACCTGCATGGAAAGAGTTAAGCGAGCTGTATTCCTGACGCCTCCGGCTGTTCCTGCAGCTGATAGGGCATGGGCCTGCCATGGGCCTGCTCCGGGAGAGCCCCGAAAACAGAGCCCGGCTCGGCTCCCTTGCTGGGGAAGAAGAGCCCTTCATGCAATTCCTCCAGTCCCCTGGGGAAACGCTGTGGAAGAAACCAACAGAGCGAAAAGGCAGAAAGGCAGCGAAGCGGGGCCGCGCCTCCGCCCGTAGTAAACAAGCGCACATGGGGCCGGCCCCCCCGCAGCCCGACGGCCGGGCTGGGCTGCACCGGGCTATTTTTACAGCCGTCTGAGAGCCCCGGCTTCCTCTGGCAGATCCGCCGCTAATGCTATTACCCGGCAGAGGAGAAGAGAAATGAAGCTGCTAAAATAACTGCGCAAGGCAGAAATAGATGGAAAAGGCATTTTAGGTCATGCAAGCCGTGCCCTGGCCAGCAAAGGTTGCTCCCCGCAGAATAAATCCGAGTGCTCTGTAGATCAGCTTTGTATTGATGTCCCGTGCTCCCTGCGGGAGGACGGTCCTTTTTCAGCCCAAGTTCTGGCTTTGTTTTTTGGCCGCGAGGAACCTTGACCCAAAGTCACTCTGGTATAAACTGGCACAGCTTCACTGTGCTGTAGTAACTGCTTACCCTGGGCAAAATGTAGTCCTTTCTCCTTTTCTGACTGATTTTATGACATGAAATCTTACGCTCCACGATAGAGAGATGTTCTACAAGGGCACAGGCACAAAATGTAATAAAGCAAGCTTATTGTTTCCCAGACAAGTTTCTCTTCTTCTCTCTGTTTAAAATACTGTCTTGAGTGTGTTCACTTTGGCGAGGTTCAACTGTGAAAATCACACTTGAGTCTGGCTGCCCTCTCGTGATATTGGGTTTCAGGCCATTCGTGTCTCACACCCTCCCAAATGCTGTCATAGCTGATGGCTACTGAGTGACCCTCTCATTCCTCAGATACTTACATAGTCAGGTATGCCCAGGGTGACCTTCAGCATGTGTCCTGCTCTGCTTCCCATTTATTTTCTTATGTCTTCATCTAGGAGGTCAGGGATGAGAACGGAGCCAGCCAGCTTGGCCTCACCACAGAGCAGCATAGCTGGAATGCCCCGAACTGGCCAGAGAGTTGGAAGGAGAGGTGGAAAATGACAGCTGAAATCCTAGGGTTGCTGAGAGTCACTGCACCTCAGCTGAGGCAAAATCATGACTGTAGCTACACCTGCATTACCAGATCTGAGAGCATTTCCACATTTCTGATCCAGGGTGTTTGCTGTGGTCATATCTTCACTCCTAACTACACTGAAGCCAAGATGGCACACCAGCCCTCTGCAGCCTTGCCCCTGTGTGTCCACAGAAATGAAATGTTGTGGTTGAGGGCTGGTTGGGAATGGTGGGACAGTTCTGCTAGCACTTGTCTACCAGCAAGTCTTGGTATGAGTTTTTTATTTTGTCCCTTCTGTGGAAAAGCAAACTGATTAGCTTAGAATCAGATATTTTTAAGGCTCTTAGACTTCAACATTGAACAGAGAAAGAGTGCGTATGGACTCAGGAGAAGATAGGAGATATTTTTAGGAAGCTGCTTCTTACTAGCTTTTAGTTATTGGTTTCTGCCTCCCAGCTGAGACAGTGCCTGACTCTGTGCTAATTTTGATATGGTAAGATTGGGCCAAACATGCAATCCAAACTTGTTAAAGTCACTGAAGGAAAAGTTTGCAAAACTTTTTTCATACAAGGGTTTTAAACCTGTATCTTCAGCAGAGGAGGCATTTTTAAGTAGATTATAAAAAACTCACTTCTGCCGTTTGAGGTACAGTGAATATACTTTGCTGCTTGCACATTAAGGTTATAGTACCTATGACAGACAGAACATTTCCAGTTTATTCTAAGAGTGCAACACCAAACATATTGTATGGGTATATGTTAGAGTATTTTATTTGTGGGATAAGTTTTGCAGCTCTGAAATAAAAACAATAATATTTTTTTTAATCTAATCAGGTTTGCAAATGAGATAACCATGTTGGAAATATTTTACCATGGAGATGAAATATGAATTAAACAATTAGCTAAGGAGCAGTAGCCAACAAACAGAGTACATTTAAATGATGTTTCATAGTATGAGATCTATGGAGTACATAGAAAAGGTGGGAAGGAGGCAAGAACATTTCCAATGAGTAAAGAGGAGAGCCAGGAGATAGCACAGGGGCTCAAATGTCAAAGAGAAGGCACTGATGAAGCAATTATTGATAGCAGCAAGGTGTTTGAATGAAGGAGAACTAGAAGGCAGGTAGAAGGCATGGTGGCCTGAACCCTGTTTGGACATGAAGAGCAGAAAATTGAGGCAAGAGCTGTAAACAGCAAGAAGTCTGGATGTCAGAGCATGCAGAACATCAGGAGATTTAGAAAAAGATCTGAAGGGCAGCTGAAGAGGAGGGAAGTGCTGAGATCAGGTCTATGCTGAACTTATCTGTGGGAAGTTACCAAGGTCCAAACAGAGAGAGAGAGCGAAGAATGAGGAAGCTGGAGGCAAAGAAACGTATGGAGACTGGAACAAAGCAATGAGTTAGTTGCTGCTGCTGTAGGTGAAATTTTATTAGTACAGCAGAAGATGCAAAGTCGATTCTAGTGGAGGAAACTATCTGTTGCTGAACTTTTCCAATATTCTTCTAGTGGCTCAGCATGTGGCAGAAGAGAAAATGCATAGTGCTGATATTTCCTAAAAGTCTTGTTCTAGGTATCAGTTTAACTGAAATAAATGAAAGAATGGGACAAATATATGTGTTTCTGTCTTTCACAGCCATTTAGTCTATTAAAAGAGAGACTTTAGCCCTTTGAATTTCCATTTGTAACAGCACTCTTAGTAGCTACTATGTAATGGCTGTATCCCGTTAAAAAAACTAAATCTAGGAACAAACTGCTCCCAGTTTCAGCTGGCTGACAGGTATGAATTCTACTTTCATAGATGCCTTATTGCCTTTCTCAGTTCTGTGTACGGCCATCAGGCCAAGAAATCTCTATTGTGTAACTTTCAAGCCATATTATAGCCTTTCTATTTATCTAACCTTTTAATCTGCAAATACAATTAGAACAGCAACATCAAGCGGCAAAGAGAACAAGACAAAGCAGCTCAGAAACCTAAAATTTGGTAACAGACCTCAGTATGAAATACTACCAGGAGTTACGAGGAGTTAAGTGTGTTGCATTTCATTGGTTTGGTGCATGAACCTTGTTGATTTCTGACTTACTATTTTCAGTAAGCACAGGACAAATATAAAGTCTCTTCTTGCAGTGATACTTCCCACCTCACAACAAGCAGACTGGGGAGCCAGAGCTCACCCCGAGGTGGCTGGAAGTGGCCTGGGCGAAGGGAGTACTTCTGGCTCCTGCTGCAATATACAGCCTTATACAGCAACAAGCCTGGCATTCAGCAACTGAGCATCTCTAAACACTGTGCTTTCTTAAAAAGGTTAGCCAGGAAAAATAGTCCTGCTTGAAAAAGACAGGCATTTGAAATAGAGGCCCAGTACCAGGGTTTTAGGTAATGTGACTCACAATGTCAAGCCAGATCGATTTATTATAATTGTCAAATAATCTCTAGCTCTGTATCGATTCCCCATCTGCCCAGGGGATTTCTCCTGCTGCCAGAATCATGGGGCAGAGGAGCAGGAAAGAATGGGAGTGTTACTGGAAGGACAGCAGAGACCTTCCCTTGGGTGCTGAAGATGCCATGACACCCCATGACACCCACCACTCTGCACCCCTTTCACTAGTTGGGCCACAGGTGCATTGGAGTTTGTCTTTCCTTTTGGAAATCACAAGGCAAAACTTTAAAGATTAGATAGGGAGGTTCTTCCTTAACTGTCCTTCCCTTTTTAATGTTCTCAGGTGCATAGATAAGTAAATGAATATATGCAGTAATGGATGTGTTCCCATTCTTTATGTCCACTGCTATTAAGCATGAGGCAAATGGGTAGTTGATATAACAATATTCAAACACAGTGTTTTGTCAGGTTTTATCTGCTGGTGGCTTTCCTTCTGTTTTTAATATGCTTTCCTAGTAACTTTTACCCATAGTAGGATGGGTAAAGCAGTCACTTGTTTCCCTTTGAAAAGGGAATGAGTGAGCCTGGCTTCCTGTTAATAAATACATAGTTATAAACACTTTATTAGTGCATTCTTAGGGTCGTCCACATAATTTGTTTCCTTCACACATCAGTGCCAAGTAAGCATAGTACTCATTAGTCTTTTGGTATCAGAATTAAAGAATTCTGGTTAGCTGCACTTTATTTGATGGGCTATGCCGTAGTGCTTCTGATAAGCTGTGGATCAGAAGTCATATAACATAAGAATGAAGAAGGCGGAAGAACAATTATTTTAGACACTTCTTTATGGGACTGAACAGCTGAGTACACCAGTTACAACATTAATTCCAGCAGTTTTGCATGAAAAAGGACTATATTAGGATCAGATGCAACCAAGCCTCCATGAGGGATATGACTATGAATACACATACCCAGATCCAGGACATACAAATCCTGCTGTGAGGAATTCTTTGTCACTTGAACCACTGCATGCTATGGATCCCATATTGGGGCAAGATATGTGTCTATTTATATTCTGAATAGATAATGGGCCGCTGGGAAGCGAAGCACAGTAACTCCTGTAATTAGCAAACCATTTTTTGGTGAAACCTGTCCCACTCCTGGCCTACTCTGACCACCCCTCTCCCTGTGGACAGTGGCAAGGAGGCTGAGCATGGCACCGCTGAGCCCCAGCCCCCTGCTGTGCCGGATGGGACTGGAATGCTGCAGAAATTTGGGGTCAGGAGCGAGCTGGTAAGGGGAGTGGGAGGATCAGCTGCTTTGTGTGCTAGGCCATCCCCAGGGCTCATCAGTGCCCTGGGAGCAAAGGAGACTTCTAAGGCCTGAGAGGTTTCCCGAGCTGCTCGCTCCAGCCTTGGCACAGCAGCAGGTGCCACCAGCAGTGCAATATTGGCATGTCTTGCCCTCACCATGGCACGAGGAACAGCAGTTCAAAAGAGCTACGTCCTCTTTTCCTCCTCCAAGTGTAGCAATCATGAGACTCCCACCCAGGCTTTCATTCACGTGTTCATGGCCAAGTCAGTCATCAAGGTGGAGCTGGCTTCCAGTGTCCACGCTGTGCTCAGGGCTGCTCACACACAAGCAGCTCCCAGCTGGGACCTGTGCACATCTTTGTGCTGATTTTCATCAAGAGGTAAGAACTGAAGATAACTTTCTAGCTGGGTGCCCATGAGGACAAGGTAAGAAGCCAGTCCATAAATCAAGTTAATACTTTCACCCTCTTTGCAGATTTATCTCATTTTAAGATATCCTGTACTTCAGAGACTTCCTTAAATTGATCAGTGGGAACATCGCATTCCTCTGGGACAGGAGCAAGTGTCTCATTGTTCCTTCACTACCGGTCCGCATCATTTTGTGAAAATGCAGTCTTGACTCTGAGCTTCCTGAAACTCTATCGTGTGCTGTTTGTCACATGCTCAAAGTAAGGCTGCGTGCCTGCAAATTCACCCGAAAAGCAACAGAATTTTCTTTGCTAAGGGAAAACACAAAGAAGCCTGTGTAACCCTCATGTTAACCTGGGAGGAAGAAATCTGGCTAAACTGCAGCCCACAGCCATCCTCTTTTTACTGAATATATGTTGTGCCTGAAAACAGACCTATTTCTCAGGACTCCCTCAGTACTGAGTAACTCTTTAAATAGCTGCTGATCTTCGTATCATTAGTTTCCCGTTCTGAAATGTGAAATGCCCTTTAATTATCCAGCTGTAGGAGCATATAAGATGGCACTAAATTTTGTTTAAGTACCGACCATTGCCAAAAAGGAAGTCAAAATACATAATTAGGTTGGCATTAGCATTCTATAGCTGTGCAGTATCAAACCTCAGAGTGGCTGGGACATTCTGTGAAGGGCAAAGCTGTCTGGGTAATGTAGCAGAAACACTTATCTAATAGTGTGCCCTCCTGTGCCCTCTGTCAGGGCGCCAGCACATTAGTCCTATTATCAGCCAGCAAATACTGTCGGCTTCCACATTGTGGCTGCTGCCAAAAGAAACAGTCTTCCCTGTTACAGGAGCAAATGTCTATGCGCATAAATGAAACTGAAGAGTAATTAGATTACAGTGTTTCCAACTGACCCCTCTGCAACAAAATATTCAGGCTTGCTAATTTACATTAATAAAGATCCCACTATTTTTGCAGAATGCTTGGTTTTTTTCACAGGTCAGGCAATTTCCCTAACACTCTAAACAGACTATTTCAGTCAAATAAAGAGGAAACGTTGAGGAAACCTCTCCTAAAATTATCTTTAAAAGCCCTGCTTGTCTTCTCCTTCCCCTACATTATGTATTTGTTTCGCATGGGGTTATTACCTCATACATTATGGGGTTTTGTTTGTTTCATTTTTGTTTTACTCAACATTTTGAAAGGAATAGGTAAAACAAAGATGAAAAAATAACACATACTTATCCAACCATCAGAAAAAAAACAAACCTAAACAGAACAACCCAATCAAACCAACTGTAAGGAAGTCATTTAATGTATTTAGCTCCTTCATTAGAAGCATATCACAATAGTCTTTCGCCATGTAACAGGCACATTTGACAAATTTTTATTTAGTTTGAGAGAAAAGGAACAAGACTTTCATATGGATTCTAAAAAAATAAGTAGATTTCTTGCTTTAATTGTTTTTAGTAAAGCAAATGCCAGAATGCTCTCTTCAGGAATAAATCTATCCATTTATTGATGAGCATTCTCATCCACATTGCAGATTAAAAACATCTGTTCACTGGAGCCAATGTAGCTGAATTTATGTTAGCTTGTGTAAACAATCTATGTACTATTAAGCCCATCATGGTAAAAATAAATCAATCAACAATCAAGGAAGATAAAAGCCAAGCAGGGTGAATTTTGGGCATATTTTAGATTTTGCATTTATAAAATGCCAAAATACTTCCTGGAAACTTTAAATAGTATTTATGTCTTCATTCTTTTGCCTTGAGGTAAATGATTCTTTATTACTTTTAGAATTTACACGAGGAAAAAATAAACAAAATCTTAATATTTTACTCTTTTGAATTAAGCACTGATCATAGCTTTTTCTCTCCTGTGAGCAGGTCCTGGAACTGCTACCTGGAACTGTTCTTGGGAAAAGAGGATTGTCCTGTAAATGAAAGCTACCACATACCAGTCTACAAATTCCTGCTACTTGTCAGAAATTCATTCTGAAGTTCACTATGTTTGTGGCAAGAAAACTTCCTCGTACTTTTGATGGGTTTATTATAAAAGAACTGGGGACAGTGGACACATTTATTTACAATGGCAAATCTTTTCCTGCATTTTTGAAGAAAATCGGTTTTAAAGTAGTTTGATACAATATTGCAGCCTCATACACATATAGATATGTTGTGACTTTAATAACATTTCTGTTATACGCTTCTGAGCCCGTCATTACTGACATTGCAGTTTACCACTATTGCCTTGCATACATGCGGCTTCAAACCTGCTCTCGCTTAAATAGCTGAGAAACATATTTTGACTTTTTGCTCTAATTTGCCTCTCTAATGTGAGCAAGCTGTGGGTATTGGGAAAAAATCCTCCATTTAGAAGTGCTTTCATTTCTTTAGTCATGGAGAAGACTCATAAAATACCATAAAAGATTTAGCAATAACCGTCAAACTTTGCTAAAATCTGGTTTTGGAAAACAAAATGAAAGATGCAGTGAATTACTGGTTAAGGGTAAATTCACCAGAATGGAAATCCTGGGACATCTTGTTTCCCTTGCAATACATACAACATCTTCCAATATTTTCTATGCACACCACTCTATCTGTACTTTCCCACTTGTTCCTTTATTGCCCAGTACAAAAACGAGCTTCCTGCCTCTGAAGAAAGACTGCTCATCAGAAATATGTAGAGACTGATAACTTCAGCTTTGTTAGGATAGCAGGCTAAAAACATACTTCATTTATTTTTCCTTGGCAGAATAAAGTTTCAGGGAGAAATCTGAGGTCTTGTCAAAGAAGATCCCAGATTCACTAAGAAATCAGTGGAAATGTCACTGAGGGGCAGTGTGAGATCTGAGTTAACTCTTTGTTCTACTCCAGACATTCAGAACATCCATGGACAGGCCATTTAATGCCAGTTTGCTGTATGAAACATGAGCATGAGAACAATTTTATGCATGCCATACTGCCAGCATAGCATGACATAATGCACCGATGTGATGGGCAATGCATCAGTGGAAATACAGAGAGAGAACGTGAGATAAGCAGGTTTGTATTAGAGGATAGAGGGAAAATGAGAGTGATGATTTTATCTTCTGAAGAGGAACTGCGTTAATATTTAGGAAAATCTATTTGCAAACAAGTATGTACAGTCCTGTTATGTACAGGCTGATGATTTTTCCTTGCCTATGAATATTCATGCAATCGACTTTAATTCACCTGGAGATGTGCTTTTATCAGAGCAAAGATGGAAAACCATGCGTGGCAGCAGGATTTCTAAGCAAACAAATGAAAGCCACACTCAGACCATCCCCACCTGGACACTGTGTACTGGCTGGCTGCTGGGTCAAGGATGCAAATGTCCTGGGATCAGGAGAGGAGAAAGAGCAAAGTGTCAATGCTCGTGGCTTTCAAAGCACCTCAAGCACATCACCCAGCCCAGGCAGCTGGTGCAAGGAGAGGTCATGTAACATAAGGACAATGCTGATGGAGTAGTAAAGTCCTTGTCCTATTGACACATTTAGTATGTTTCAGCCTCAGAAGGCAGTACTGGCTTCCTGTGGTTTGGGACAAAACATCAAGAGAGGGATCAGGCCCTGAGCACAGCTGAGAGGGACATTGTGCCCCGAGGTCTTGACTGATCTTTACACTTTTGTGCCTCTCTGCCTGCGGGGTGAGATTGCGGCTAGTGCTGCATTATTAAAAGGCACAATGTTCTGAATTCATCTTGTGTAATTATGGGATTATTGAGGATGCGGAAATTAGGAATATAGCCACTTCACACTCCGTCCATGGACCTCTCTAACTATGAGATAGAGGCATTGTCAGTAGGCAATCTGTGTATGTAGCTTTCTTTGCTGTATATTGTGTAGCACTTTTTATGGACAGACTCTTAATCTCACCCTTGTGCAGTCCACACTGAGGGTGTCAGCTTTCATACTATCTCTTCATGGCTGTTCTGAGATTTATTTCTATGCTTTCTCCCATATTCCCCAAATCACTGTGTCTTCTTCAGGCTAACCCAAAAAACTATTTGTAATCTTTCAAAACCTGCCTGTCAGTAACTTAAATCCTGAAACAGCCTTGTGTTCTGCATATTTGCTTTAATTTACCTACAGAAACAATCCATCATGTTGTGTCCTGTATGGTGCTGGTGTTTCCTCTGGTCTATTGCTTTGTCATGCCCCATGCTTACTTGCCTGTCCGAGACTCATTCATAAGCTCAGAGAGGCAGAAATTACAGCATTTATGCATGTCACATATTTGTTAAAACAGCTAATAATGTGACCGGTCACACACAAGACAAGCAAATGAATGGTGAAGGGGGGAAAAACAATCTGAGACCAGCATTTGCACAACAGCATCCAGCTCAAATATGTCCAGGATTCTCATTTGTTAGGCAATTACTATAAATCCATAAAAATTAGGATCAATTCTCACATATAAACAGCAAAAGGAGGCATGTCTGATGTCTGTTCAGAATGAATAGGTTGACCAGCTGCAATCTCAAGTGTTTAGACTGGAAATCAAAGGTAATGTTGTGACCATGTGTAATGTCTTCGGATTTGTGTTTAGAAGCTGAAATTATGCAAATTTAAATTAGCTTTAATGTGCAGGTTATAATGGTGTGGATAATCAATCATGAGCATAACTTGCCAATGGATTGAGTTGTTTCTCCATCACTTGTTTTCAAATTGGCCATAGACCTCTTTTTTGAGCAATATATCTGAAAGTTCAATCAGAAGTTATGATTAAGATAATTATGGATCATCCAATCTGTTTTATGCAGATGGTCAGACTAAATTATCCTAATAGGTATTTGCAGTCTGAACATCCAGCTTTGGACTTCTTTCCCCCCTTTTTTTTTTCCCAGAAGACTGTTGTTTCTTGTCAAGTACACGAGCTTACCAGAAATTAAAGCATGTAAAGAGGAGATTCACATTCTCTTTACTGAGTGATGCACCACTATAAAGATATATCCTATGTGCACTTCATGAATAAAAAGATAAAAAGATATTTTCAGCAAATGGTCAAATTCTTAAAAAGATGCAAACTGAAGAGTTTTAAGGGCTTTTTTTGGATGCTTCTCAAATACTTACTGTTTATGACTGAAAGTAATTGTCATTGCTTAGCTGAATGAGTCTTCTGAAGGTTCAATATTTCTTTCCCAGTCTTTCTCCAGGTTAGCTGTCTTTGAGGACATAATGTGATAATGCTTTGATTTATATTGAAAATAGAGATGAATACTACTGCATACAAAAAAGAGAAAGGAATGAAAAAAAGTATGTCTAAAATATCCATCATTAACTTCCATTGTATAAAATTATTTTTAATTCCTAGATTTTGATCTGGAAGATCCTTGCACTCGGCAATAAGAAGTAACAGAAGTAATTAGTGTTTATTTGAGGACTCGAAGTATTTCAAAGAAAACAGAAAAACAACAAGAGAAAGATGCATTTCAGTGCCTCCAACCCTAGAACAGGAAACTTTTTCCTATAAATTATCAAGGTTGGTTGTTATTGTTGTTTTGTTTTTATTTCTCTTTTCTGGCATTTTTTTTTCCTTCGGATAACTAATGTTATAATGTGTACAAACCACAGTTTCTAACATCTAACCTCTGTAAACATGGCATGTGGGAGATAGTTTCCAATGTTGATAAATTTTCAGACACAGTATACAAGCTTGCAGTTTTCTTTTTTACTGTAAGGACAACATTGGCTTCTCATTTGGAGCTGGTATTTGACATTTCAAATACTTCCTAATCAAAAATAATTAGTATGGAAAAAAATTATAAATGTTGAAAGTTTCTTAATTATACCAAAGTGTTCTTGACTGATCGGGCTAGTTAATGGTGCTCAAACCGGTAGTGAAAAGTACAACTTGAGTTTTCATTCATTTCATTAACAAGTGTAAAAGCTGACAGAACAGCTTGGAGTTCAAGGTAAGAGTAGCTACCCCCATATTATGTTGTTATTCTGTTCTTGCTACTATCTACCCTAAAATGACAAAATCCAGACAAACGCCTAATGTTTGGAATAGCTACCTTTTATGTTCACTGTAAGTAGCTTCAGTAGCCAATGACCTGGAAAACTTGCCAAAACAGTGAATACATGTTTTATTTTTCTTTCACATGAAGAAGCTGAGAGGTGTATATAACTTATGGTTGTAGTCAAATCAAACTTCATTTTAATAGTACACGTATGTTTTAAAAAGTTTTGTTTTGCCAGAATTCATTTGCCCATTCAAAATCCATTACATGCAAGGAAATATGCTGTACACAAGTAAGAATAAGTCCTTCTCTACTGAAAGCAGAAAAATATTGCAGAAATACCAAAACAATACAGCAAGAACATTTCTTGCATAACAATAAGACTTTTCTAATAGGACATTTCTCTTCAGAGATTGTTTCCCTTCTACCTTGCAAGACATTTCAGGACTTAATCTTGACACAATAGCCAATTTTCTTCTGATAAGAAGACAGAACAATATGTACCTTCCTTAACATTTTCTTAAAATAAGTTTTAAGATGAAACCCTTATCATTTGTCACTCGGAGAAGAGAATGCTTGAGGGTGACCTCATTGTAGCCTTCTAGTACTTAAAGGGAGCTTATAAACAGGAGACTGTTTGCATGGTCTGATAGTGACAGAACAAGGGGAAATGTCTTTAAACTAAAAGAGGAGAGATGTAGGTTAGATTTTAGGAGGCAATTTGTTTTTCAGAGAGCAATTAGGTGCTGGCACAAACACCAAAGCAGCTGTGGTGCCACATCCCTGGAGGCGCTCGAGGCCAGGTTGGATGGGGCCCTGGGCAGCCTGAGCTGGTGGGGGGCAGCCCTACCCATGGCAAGGGTTAGGGCTGGGTGGGCTTTAAGATCCCTTCCAATCCAAGCCTTTCTATGATTCTATGAACTAAAGTAATGTGAATCTATTTTAAGAAGTGGATTACTTATGTCACTTACTCAAAGCTGTAAGCTATAGGTCTGGTGAGAAATGCCTGCAGAAGCATGACCTAATGTCATGTATTTTCCTCCTTTGTACAGGTAAATAGTTCTTATTAGTCACACTGAAAGTAGTGGTCTAAGCCCTGAGGCTTTTGTTCTGCATTTAATCAGTTGTCAGTCAGGCAAACCCCCTGGGAAGTCAATGGGAGTTTGCCTGGGAAATGACAGGGCAGGAATTTATTAAAGCTCTTGAAATTGAAATATATTCATAAGATTTGCAGGATCAGGCCTGTAATTTAGCATGAACTAAAATCGTTGATGTAAAGTTGGCCATTCAAAAAAACTGCTGAAAGGCTGGGCAGGGGCAGCCACAACTCCAGGCAGTGTGCACCATGTCCCTGTGTGTTCTGGGAGCAGCATAACAAGAAGTGACTGATGCAGCTTGACAGAACGCCTCAGAATGAAGCAATGAGCTGGATTCAGTGAAAGGGTAATGGACAGATGGCTTTCACTTCCAGAAATTTAATGGTGATCTGACATTCTTGGTCATTAGATATCTTGTTTAAAACTTTATTGAATGGCGATATTTTCTCTTTCGTGTACTTTAACAGAACAATAGTCCTGCTATACTGCAGCCAGCAGAGCATGCCTAGGAAAAAACTCTGGTTTTCAACTGAATGACTGTAAGAATGAATACTTTCATACTAAATACACTTATTTTCAACAAAGAAGTTGCGTAAGGGGAGGACTGCTCTTTTTTTTCTTTTTATTTTACTTTCTTAAATATAAAATAAGGAAAGTACATCCTGAAACCCATATCTAGTTATATGTCTGCTCACCATTCTGCAACAGTACATTCGAATAGATATCTGAACTACTACTATAAAATTATTTTTCAAAGTGGCAAGTAAACATATTCTATTTTCTCCTGAAGCCTACTATTAAAGTATTTAACATATGAAAAGAAACTCTATTTTCAAATAGACTTCTAGAAATGAGATAAAATGTTATAAAATGCGTCCATTTTTTTTCCAAAATGACTCCTCCCCCCATATTAAGTCTGCCATTCCTTTTAAACAAAGAGTAATGTTCCAGTTTCTCCAGTTTTCTGTCTGAAATTTCAACTTTACCACAAAGTTCAGGCTACTAGGTAGAAGAAATGTAGATATTTATACATTCGTGTTTCTTTATGATTATTTATTTCAACTGCTAAATAATCAAATAATAGCACACTCCCAAAGTGCTCCTTATTTATATTTCTTGTCTTTAGATTTCATCTGCAGACTTCTGCTGCCCTATGAGAGTTCCAGAATATCAATGTCTTTTCACATAGAGCGATCAGATTCAGAAGTCGGTGGGTGAATGAAATGTCTTTCTTTCATGAAAACAGGAAACCCCACTGCTTCTTTCATAAATCACATTCAGAAGGGACTTACGTACATTGCTTGAAGTCTGAAATTACAGTTGTAATGAATAACCTGAAGTTCTTTTTCAAAACGTGAAAAGACATATTATTTCTGTGGTTTCTAATGAACTGGCAAAAGTCCGGATATGAATTTGTTTCTTATATCACTTTCTTATTTATGCCTTATTTATTATTCTGCAGGATAGCTCATGACGGCAGAAATACTAATATTGAATTTTCTTATTTTCCTCACAAAATCAATGTTGCTTTATTTACTGAAGAAAGATAAGATTGCTCCAAATACATAAGTTAATATTATGAGATCTACCCACTCTTACAAACAGGCACAAGAATAAAAGTTCATGTTTGTGGCCTATGGACTCTGTTAGTGTCCTTTTAAAGCATTATTTTTTACCAATGGATTCATGCCATCAGGCTCATTCCACTTCCATTACTTATAAATGGTACAAGGCTTATTCCATGACTTATTTATAAAGATACCATGCTGTTTCTTGAGTTAGTAAGTGTTCAGGTAACTTCTGGAGCATTACACAAAAGGGCAGATTATCAGCTTCACTTAGCTCCCCATCTTTCCCTGAAATACATCAAAGCCTCCCTTGGGGATGGGGTTCTGGCTGTCTGCAGGCAGGAAACCCTTGATGCCATGACGATTGCGTCTGCCTGCCTGCACTGAGCACCCTGAGTTAGGCAAGCTGTCAAGATTCAAATATACCCTAAGAGTAGAGATCCATCCAGGTTAAAAACAGTCATGCAATAAAGCTCATTGGTATATGCTAACTTTATCACCTGCTTGACAAAAGTTAGTCAGAGCCTGCTTACTGCTACATGGAACCAAAGGGTCAGTGTAGGAGAGAGATTTCTTAAAGTTAGGAAGAAAACATTAAAAGAGAGGTCACTGCTAAATTTAGAGGTTTTTAAGTACTTCCTTATAATTTCTGGTGATTTTTATTTTTCTTAATGATTTGTTATGGCTTCAAAGTCACCATTACTACTCACAAAATTTAATTTTATTATATATCTGTAAGCAAATAAAAGCATTAAGTCCTTATTAGTACATAACTTAGCTCTTTCACAGTGAAAGGTAAACATTTATTTTTTTTCCATGCTTTGGTAAAATGCATATTCTCAGCCCTGTCTTGCAGGATTCATTCTGTACACCTCTTCTGTACTGTCTCCTGTGAGGCTGGCAGGAAGGCTGCCAAAGGAACTGCTATTGTTTCCACATAGCATGACAACCTCTTCAACAGGAATAATTGGCTCGGGCCAAGAACTTGTTTCATGTATATGGCAGAATCACTGACTCAAGCTGGATGTGAACCAGCAGCCATATGATTTAAATAGGAGATGAGCATTGATCTCAAAATAACCTCAGCAGTCTAAGCCAAGGAAGCTGCAAAAGGTTGAATGCTTAGCACTGCAGAAAAATATACCTTCTCCCAAGAACCAAGCTTTTGTATACTGTCTAGTGTCTTAAGCTGAAGAATGTACCTCTGCCAGTAAATACAAAGAAAACAGTAAAATAGATCCTTCAAGAAACCTTTGCTATAACGCTATGACCAGAACTGCTGCCGTGAGAGCATAGACCTTCTGTAGTTAGACTGATGATTACTGATTATGACAATGTCAAGGATATCAAGTGACTTACCATGTTACAGAGAAAGGCCAGCTGGAAGGGACAGGTCCCTAACACAGAGCCCTCTCTCTGGCTCATAGGCATATATATGTAGACATACAAGCACGCACACACTCATACACACATATGTATATTGGAGACCTACCTGAATATTTTCTTAAATACAGACTTGGGAGATGTGGCACATTCCATGTATACATTTACAATATCGTGTATGATGTATTACAAACCATATATCACACATGTAATGTGCCGTATCTCCCAAGTTTAGCAAGTAGTCAAATCTGTACTGGAGCAATAGTTTCCTGAAAATCTGAATTGTATTCTTTGTGGTAAGCTAGGGCCTTGAGAAAGATTTACTTTGTAGATGGATTTAATTCAGTCTGAGGAATGGTTCCACATTCCAGTAGGCAAATAGACTCAGAGGGGGAAAGCCAGCCTGCAGTCTGCCTGTTTCTGTGCACTGTCTGATGTGTATTGCTGGATAAAGTATGCCAGCACAAGGTGTTCCAATCGTTTGCTGCTGAAAATTCAGGGAAGGGATTTTTCTCACAGCCAGGGTTCAAAAAGGCCTCTGAAACATAGAATGGTTTGGGTTGGAAGGGACCTTTAAGAACACCAACGTCCAACCCCTCTGCTCTAGGCAGGGACACCTCCCTCTAGACCAGGTTGCTCAAAGCCCCATCCAGCCAGGCCTTGAGTGCTTCCAGGGAGGGGGCACTCAAAACCTCCCTGGGTAACCTGTTCCAGTGTCTCACCACCCTCCCAGTAAAGAATTTCTTCCTAATATCTAGTCTAAATCTACCCTCTTCCAGTTTAAAACCATTTCTCCTCGTCCTGTTGCTACATGCCCTTACAAAAAGTCCCCCCCTGCTGCAGAACAGGCGATCCAGAACACCTGCCCATGTGAGAAGCTTTTTATCTGTGGAAAAGAATATGTTCAGCTCCCAGAATCCACTATATAAGTTGCAAAGAAAATAATAACTTCAGCTAAATGTGAGCCCAAAGCACTTTCCATTAATCTACTTGTTTATATCACAGGTAATATGTAAGTGCTTTTCAGAGCTAATCCTGTCAGCCATCGCATAAATGTGAAGGCCAATCAGATTATTTGGAGATGAAGCATTTTAATAGCATCACACAGTCAGGGACTAACTAGATTATGAAAGGCAGCAACTGGCATTGATTTTATTTGCAGCTTGGCCCAAATGTCCCAAACTTGATGACTCTTGTAATCAATCTTGTTTGAATTTCACATAAGATCTGATCACATCCAGAGGATAACCAAACGTGTAATTTCAAAAATTGGGACATTTGGAACGCAAATGATGAAAGGGAAGAAGCCACAGTGTAAAACTCGATGGCAACATCCTCTTTGCCAGTCCTCAGAGGTATCCAATGAGGTTCGAAGAATGAATACATGGAAGAGTTGTGCAGCAGACAACTACTTCACAGAGAAGCCAGGCTCCTCAGTGAGCGTTTAGCTGGACATTCCCAGCTTCTCCATCAGTAGCTTGATTTTCTTCCTGTTGCTTCCAGAACATTCCCAGCAAAGGGAATGCTGCATTGTTCTGTCTTGTTTTCAGTACAGGACAGAATTCAAACTTTACATTTTTGGAAAGGAATCTCCCTCACGTGCAACAAAACTACCTTGCAAATCAAAATGTAAGAAGGGGCAACTGAGGAAATAATCCTTCAGAACAGCACTGTTGCTTCAAACCAGAACACTAATGTAGAAGGTGGGGGTTTAGGTCTAAATTACAAACTCAGTTAAATCAATGTCCTGATTGCAGATGTGTGAGGCCTTTCTAACAACTGTCACACTGTGAGAGCTGTTTTTCCTTGCTATAATACTAATGTGAAAGCTCTCTAAAAGCTGTGTAGAAAGAGAAAAGTATTTATCTGCAAGCTGAACTTTTTGGGAGGGTGTAGGGGAACTAGAGATCAATAGACTGCACACAGCTCTGATTTTCTGCCACATAAACCTTGAGTATAGTGAAAGAAAGCACTCTGATGAAGCTGGATAGTGGGTCTAAATGAACAAGAAATTACGTCATCTTCTTTTCACTGAGCAGGAGCTGTTGACACATCCCTTGCCACAAAATTTTTCTCCTCAGACTGTTCAGTCATGTTCAACATTTTGTCAAAAAACATATGACGGGCATCTCTGAGATAACACCATGTCTTTCTTCTGGTATGGAGACAGCCTCACATTTCCATGGTATTTGCAAATCTGATAGTTTTTAATAACATACTGAGTCTGTTCAATTTGAAATTCAACACTTCCCCTTTATTCCTGCAGCTAGATAATTGGTTTCAGTGATAATCAGCTTTTACCTAGAGTATATACCGAATCCACCACTGCATTCATTTTGTTTGGTTATACTTCTATTTCATACCTCCAGTCTGAATGAAAGGGCAATTACATTCCCCTTAGGTTAATAATAGCTGAAACAAAAGAAGCTACCATATAAGAGTGGGCAGGGACTAGATAATACAATTCAACAAATACCCTCTGGTGCTGTGAAGTAGGAGGGATTGGTAGGATATGAAAGTGAAAGACAGCAGAAGCGTGTTGAGCTTAAATATAGAAATAGCAGCATGAGGAAAGCAAGAAGAGGGACTGGACGCCCATGAGACAATCATAGTGAACACTGGGGATATACTTTTGAAGACCCTCGTGGGAGAATTGGAGAAAGACTTGCGTCTCGTGACAAAGCAACTGCACGCTGTTGATCACACAATGGTGTTTAGGGGGATTAGTCCATACGAACTTTTGTTGCCTACAGACAGGTTTGCATAAAAGAAATATCTAACTCCACAGTTAGTTTCTCCTTACACAGAGAGCCCTCAAACACTGACTAACTGCTGGAAGAAATCAGACATTACTTTATGCCACTGTTCTCCAATTGTACTGGGAGTCCCCACTCTCTGCACTCTGTTGCTGGGGCCATTCCTCTTGCAAAGGGGTGGCTCAGATTTGGTATCATTCAGATTTGCAAGAAATTGCAAAACAGAACTTCCACTGTAGCTTTAGCTCTTAATTTCATAAACACCTTTGGACTTTCCAGCTTTCTCCCTTTTTTGAGTTAGAAAATCTGTATTTTTTTGCACTATGCTACTTACCTTGAAAACTCTCCCAGAACTGGTGTACGAGTTATTATGCAAACTTCTTACAATTTTTTCCTCACTCTTTACTTTTCCGGTAGATCCAGTAGTTTCATTTCCAGTGAAACACCTTTGCATCATCAGCTCTTCCATGTCAGATACCATTCTGTCAGAGTACCCCATCTGTCACATGGCAACAACACGTAATGGAATATTGGTTCAACCTCTACTGCCGTATTATCAACATCCACCTCTGACGTTGTGGGCCAAGATCATAATGTAGGAGGCATCACTTTTGGAGCAGCATTCATGTTAGACCCAGGGTCTCTGTTGTAAACATCAGGGGGTAAATCTGGGACAGACAGGGCTGCTGGCTGCTTTAACTGTGATTGCCACCTTGACTTTAGTGTTTTACCAGCACTCTGAAAGGTTGCAAGTTTGTGCCCTGAGGCAGGTCAATGCTGTAATTTTAGCTATGCAGTTTTACAGAAGATTTTCAACGTTGCTACTTGACTTTCCAAACTGGTTTTGAAAAAATGGAACAGTAAAATAGTCCAGAAAAATTAATCTCAAAATCCACTTTTTTTTCCTCCCTCCTTACACTTCCGAGGAATCATTTCACCATCTATCTCACACTCATTTAAGGAAGGCTTCTTCAAGTATTTTTATATCTCTCCCCATGTGACAACACAATAACGTGTATTATTTAGAGAAAAGCAAAACTACACAGAACATAGCACACGGGCCTGCAGTGATTTCTTTGTTTCAGAATATAACTACTTCTGAGTGTGTTTTTTTTGAATGCTATATTAGGATAATGATGCTGAGACAGACTTCAATGAAAGCTCCAGTAACAAACCTATTATGTAGTTCTCTTCAGAGACTGAGTTTAAGCCACAAGCAATAATCTTCATATGTATTTTAAAATAAAGATAAGCATTTTGAGAAAAATAGAAGCTTACGTACATTTGATACGTACTTTCACTCTCTTCCCTTTATTTCCCACAACTAGGAAAACATAAAAAATGAATAATACAATATTAAGTATAGTGTAGGAAGTATTTTCACTGATTTGAAAAGCATTGGAAATTATATCACTAAATTAGCATTTATATGACATCTGTACACCCAAAGTATTTGCTTGAAAAAATTAGCATATGCAGAGTAATACAGGAAGATCTGAGTGTAGAAATCTCATGGGATATACCAGGAAAATGCAGAAGAGATGGGCTGTGAGTCTAAAGAAAATCAGGTCTCCTCATTTCTAGATCTGCATGGAACAAGCTTTACCAAATTACCTAAATTTCCTTCTTAAAATATTAAGATCACATAATTAAAAAATGGCTTAGGCTGGAGGGCATCCTTGGAAGTCACCTTATCCAATTGCCCTGCTCAAAGCAGGTTGCCCAGGCCAGGATCCAGTTAGATTTTGCATATCTTCAAGGAGAGAGACCCCACAGCCTCTGGCCAACATGTGCCAGGGCTCCATCACCCACACAGTACAGAAGTGCTCCTGGTGTTCAGGGGGAGCCTCTGTGTTGCAGGTTGTGCCTGTGGCCTCTGGTCCTGACACTGAGAAGTGCCTGTTTTCCTTATCTTTATTACCTCTGTTAGGTATCTATACATATCAATAAGATTCCCCTGAACTCTCTCTTCACCAGACTGAACAGTTTCAGCTCTCTCCACCTCTCCTTGTCTGATGCTCCAGTCCTTTCATCATCTTTTCAGCCCTCTGGGCACATGGTCTTTTAGCCAATAGGAGGTATGCAGTCATCAAGGAGCTGTGCCATCAAGTAAAAGAGATGCAGGAGGAGGTGAACAGATCTTGTAGCATCAGAGAGGATGAGAAAGAGATCAAACTGATCTTCCCTAACCTCTACAGCTTCAGGAGACTGAACTTTCAACTGCAGTGTAAAGGTAAGCAGAGTCTGTGCCTATCAAGTTTGAAAGTGGAATTCCCTAACACAATAAAGGCTGCAAGGTGTGACTTCTCATACTTGGAGAAAGGCTTCTACAACTCCTCATGGTTTAGAGTTACAGAATAGGTTCACTGCCCTTGTAGCTGGTGATGAGCAGGGAATGTCTCTGGTGGTTGAACCTGAGCCACTTGTGACTATTACAACGGAGTGGTGAGTGACAGTGAGTAGAAGACTCTAATGTTCAGGGCAAAGAACCCCATCTGCTGTTAAGATGTGCCATCTAGGGAGGTTGACTTCTTGACAAGGTTTCGTATTTTGGATCTTGCAGAGAGACTGCGGAGGCTTGTTTGGCCTTCTGTCTACTATTCTCTGTTGCTCTTCTGTGTGGGCAAAAATGATACTGCCAGAGGTGATATGGAAAATATCAAGCATAGGTGAAGGGAAAAAGGTCCAGGGCACAGAGGCCGAGATGGTGTTCTCCTTGATCCTTTTAATGAGGTGGAAGAGTCTGTGGAGGACACAGTGGATACTGTGGATTCAAGGAAGATCCATCCCAACAGGTAGGAAATTTTGCAAAAGAAGCGTCAGGAAGGCTGCCTAGATAAGCAAGTATCTTCTAACTGAACTCAGACATAAAATGGAAGTGTACAAGGGCTAACAGCAGGAGTATGTGACCAAGGAGGATTATAGAGTTGCTTTCAAACCTTGCAGGGATGGGGTTGAGAAAGCTAAGGCCAACCTGGAGTTGAATCCAGCAAGGGACATGAAGGGTAATAAGGAATTCTAGTACATAGACCTCAAAAGCCAGAATAGGAAAAGCGTGGGCTAACTGATAAATGAGGCAAGGGACCTAGTGCAAAGGACATGGTATTCAATGCCATCTTTGCATCGCTGGTTACTACTAAAACTGACCTTTAGGAATCCCAGGCCCCAAGAGCAAAATGAAAGCCTGGAACAAGGAAGACTTGTTTGGTGGAGAAGGACAAGGTTAAAGAGCACTTAAACTGGATGAAAATAAATTCATGGGGCCTGACAGATTGACCTAATTTCTCCTCTAATTTTATAGTACTGCATGCATCTGCACTATTAGTTATTACATTTGGACTACTTGGTTGAACTTATTGTAGGGAACCAAGATCTCTTCCATCTACTGCATGCTTGGTGACTACTGTAAGATGTATTTCTGTAATGCATCTTTAAAAGATATAATGAAAAAAAAAAAAACAATCCAAAGGATTTTTTTTTATAGCCGTGTGTGATTTAATTACAAAAGAGATTCAGATTGTCATTGTAACTAAACGAAGATTATTTTCTCCCTCTTATACTGCCACAGAATATTGTATAAATATAGTACTTGTTCTTGGGAAGACATGTCTGAACAATTCTCAAGACATTTTTGTCAGAACATATATTCCGTAGATTACCATTCAGATCTAGCTCCTCATTGTACAGTCACTGCTGTTTGAGCTTCGCTTTAAACACATGAATATACTGTGGGAGTACAAGACTCTACTCATTGGTGCAGAGTTAACTACGAGTGTAAATGTTCAAACTGCAAGAACATTTAATTCTAAATTTAAAGCTAGGCACATATGAGAATTAATGACGTGGATTGCTTCACCAGATTTAGGGCCTGAGTTTTGAGTCGAGCCTTAGGAATGAATTTGCAAACAAATCAATAGACCACCAGAAGGTTTGAGTTTATTATCAGCTTTGTGAGGAAACACCTTTGCTATAGAACAATACATTGATACTGTAGTGAACTGCAGTGTGCTTTTTCCTTGAACAGTTAATCTTTTTCCATCCTTAAACTTATAAGGAGTTACTCAGAAGTAATTAATTTTGCTGATTGTTCCTTTATATTTACATTTTATCCCATACAGAACAACAAAAAAAGTTGTAAAAACTGATTACAAACCCAGCAGTCCATGTTTTGGATTTTGATTGGGTAGAAAATCAGTCATTAACCCAGGAAAATCAGTCATTTTCCTGCACAGCTGCTCAAACATGCTGGGGCATTTAGTATGGGAAAAAGAGGGGGGAAAAGCATTATCACCATTGTAAAGAATTGATTAGAGTTTATTACAAAAATAATTACATTTAATCAATTCACAGTTAACAAGTGCTTTCTTGGGGATTATTATTATCTAATTGTTATTAAAGATCTGACTACAGATGGCATATGCAATTCATTGCTTGTTATTACTTTTACAAGCACAGATGGCATAGTATAACCATTGAGATGAGCAGACAGTGATCTTTTTCTAATATAATAACAAATGGATGTGCTGACTGATTTTTCTAGTTCTGCTCAAGTGGTGCAAAACAACTAATGGACTCAGTTCTTCAGATCATTTAGGCTCAACAGCAATTCCTATAGATTGCACATATAAACCTGTTCAAGATACACACAAATTAATGTTACAGACTCAAAATACTTACCTTACGATGTTCATTCCAGCTCGCCTGAAACTACCCTTTGCATAAGAATCATTTTAACTTGAACTCAGTGAACTCCACTGGCAAAACTTCTGAGGCATCGAACTATCAATAGCATTCATACAAAGAAAGAAGTTAAGAGCATTTTAAGGTTGTTTAAAAGTAGAGTGATAGCTCTTAAAAAAAATAGAAGAAATAAAAAAAATACTTATGCGAAAGCCAACAAAAAATATCATTTTAAACTAGCAAGAAGTAATTGTTTCCATGAAAGATGAAAAGTTTGTTCAGGGAGAGAAACACAGCGAGCATGTGAGACATTCTCATCTTCCGTTTTTGGGGTCCTATACAAGTGAGTGGGAAGATGTGTGTAATTTTGCTGACTGACTAGTTAGATTAAATTGATCCTAAAAGCAAGACGAGTATGCCATGCTAAGTACAACTTAATTATTTTGGCCAATTCTATCCAGCAATTATGTCTTGGAGTTACAATACTCATCCAGGTCTCCATCTTTAGTAAGCGAGCCCAACATGTCAGTCATGGTTGAATTGAATTACCTAAATATCTGAAAAGTTAGATTCCTAAGACACAATTATAGTACACCTGCATGAGCTTTTTCACAGCCAGCAGCTGCACAAAGCTAGAGCACATTTTCACGACCCAATGTGGGTCATATTAAAAATGTATTGTTTGCTCTCCTTAAAAATATCCTAATCGCATCTCAGAAGCTATCAACATTGCTTCTGTTATTATTAGAGATGTTATTGGAATATTCAGTTTTGAAATAGAATGAAAAATATATCCCATGACAAGGACAATAAACATTACGTCATTACAAAAATAAAGAAAATACTGAGCCATACACTAATATTAAAAAATAATCAACTGATAAATGGGTTAAACATGCAAATTGGTAACTTCTTTTCTTCCAGAAGACATATGTCATAATAGCTATATGCCTAAATTTGTGGCAAATAAAAGGACTAAAGGTAACCCTATTTATTTTTAAGATACATGTAAGCAAGTTTTGGCATTTCACCAATTCTGCCATGCGCTAATTATTGACTCTAATCCAAGCTGCAGCTCAACTGTTGAGGAACGGCAACTGTAACAGTTAGATTTGCCCAAAGACAACATTCCCTATTATCAGGTCCCTTTAAGTCTGATTCTACATACCCAAGCATCAACAATAACAGTAAAAAGTCTATCTTCTCAATAAAGTTTTTAATAACAAGATCAAACTCTATCTTTATATATGGTATGCTTACAAGGTCAAAAATGATTTAATTACCTTGTCTTATTGAATTACTCCTCAACAGCTGAGCTGTGGTAACAGGCAAAGTGCATGCCTTAGAAGAATCCATTTGGTAAGTAAAATCCATTAACTTAAACCACTATGAAACAGTGCATAAGAAAATCACCATCTAGGAGTTGTGGTTGAACTAGTGGTTTGTTCTAATGTGTTTCACTTTGCAACTGCAGCAGGCTAAAAGCATATACACAGGTCTCATCACAGCTTGGCAGAGAAGTAGTAGCTTGTTTAGCCACAATGACACGATTGCTTCCGTTCTATAGCCATTTCCTTACAAGCTTTCCATTAACTTCAACGAAGAAGGGCCTGGTTGTATCTGTCTTACGTTAAAAGGGTACTTTTCAGAGTAAGCATGCTGGAAAAGCACCCACAAGTAACTTCTTTCCCTATCAAATCACTTTAATAAAGAGTAAAATAAACTTGTCTTTAAAGGTTTGAAGAATACAGGAAAAAATAGGCTCCTAGGCAAGTTGAAAATAGAAGATATGTCAGGTTGGAAGGCTAATAGTTAACAGTTTGATGTCAGCAACTAGCAGAGTACCCCAGCATTGCTGTTTAGAGTGTCCATCAACATCCTGTTTGACTTTGTATTGTACTCTCAGATAATTTAGAGAGTAGTACTAGCAGAACAAAGAGTAGACTGATAATCTAGAGGACTAGACCAGTGAAAACAGTACACAATTCAACAAGGAGAAGCACCAAGTTTCGCACAGAAGGTACAATAGTTCTGTGCAGTGGTACAGTCTGGCAACCAAGTAATTGAGAAGTAGACCTGCTGAAAGGGACCAGAGACAGAATGCACACCAACAGTCTACTGTCATAATGAATAAAGCAAATTGCATGCTTAGTTACCTGAGCTTGTTTATGGACAGTTAACACTGATCTGCTCCTTTCATACTTTGCTTTCTGCTGCTGAGGTTGCATCTGCAATATTTTGTCTTATATGGGGTCTCCTTGTTGAGGGGAGATGAAACTGGAAAGGATTTAACTGAAGACTAGTAAGTAAATTTGAGATATAGAGAATGTGACATAGGAGAGAATGAAGGGTCTTCTGTTTAAAAGGTGTTCTAAGCTAATTGTTTATAACTAACTGAAGGATAACTGCAAAGTTCAGAGGTGATCTTCTCTGTAGAGTCACGTAAAACAAGGAGCAACAGCCTCAAGGAGCAACTTGGAAGGTTCATATGGGACATCTGGGAATACCTTTTCACTAAGGGAGTATTACAGTACTGAAGCAGATTACCCAAGGAACTTGGGAACTACTCATCACTGGGGAGTTCCATAACTCAGCTCAACAAAGCCATAGCAGAACTGACCCAGGGGCAGTCCACTTTGGCTGTGGCTTTGCAGTCAGTCTCCACTCAGCATTTCTGTTGTACTACAATTCTATGGCTTTGCCTGCTGCTGCTGACATTGCATCTGTAATATTCTATGACTTTATCATATATCCAGGTATAGGAACTGTGTACAACTCAGGCTAATATTTTGGAGATAAACAACCATTCAACCTCATTAATACATCTATTTTCAGTATACAAAGCCCATGGCAACAACTCTTGTCCCATACAAAATGCTGTAACAACAACTAGAAGGGATTGGAATAGATGATATACTCTTGTGAATTTTCTTTCATTTTTTATTTAAATTTTACCCTGCACTAGGCTTCCTCTGATGACAAAGGCAGGAGAGCAAACCCTTCATGAGGTTTTATGGAATCCAAAGATGTTCACTCTCTTTTCAGTATGGATTTCTTTGGATAAGAAAAATTTATTCCTTGAATTTTCCAGAATAAAGCTGTTACATAATTGAATGTAAAACACTTTACAATCTCTCTTGTTTTCAGATAGAAGGCAACTATAGAAGGATTTTAAATGCCATTTTGTTTTGGCCTGTAATTGTGTGTTTTTTCCTCCCCAGTTCCTGGTCTTTAGACTTGAGTAAACTGGGCAGTGCAGAGGAAATAATTGAGTCTGCATCATATCTCTAATGAATTTTTGTAACGTACTTTATTTTTTGCTTTTTCTAGTCTTTGTCATTTAATCACTTTTCTGCTTGGACATCGCACTGCCTACTCTTCTCCATACCTTGTTCAGAGTACAGTTATATTCAAAGAGCCAAACCCTAGCAATAATGGCCAAGAATGATCATTGCCATCATACCAGCTTGTGTGAAGCACTGATAGAGAAGGGAAAAAGGGGATCTTCATGCTTATCTTCAGCATGCTCCCTGTGGTGTGCCATGTTACTCTCTTTCACTGCTGATATGAGGAACGTTTACTGTACAGCTGCCATGGATCCCCCTGGCATAGATCACTTTCCTGTCTCTCTTTTTCACTGATGAATTCAGTGACAGGTACCACCACCTAGCTTCTCTGTATCCTTTCAGCAGGTTATTTCATAGAATCATTATTGATTTTTTTGGGTTGGAAGGGATCTTTAAGATCACTTAGTTCCAACTCCCCTGCTATAGGCAGGGACACCTCCCTCTAGACCAGGTTGCTCACAGCCCCATCCAGCCTAGCCTTGAATGCTTCCAGGGATGGGGCACTCAAAACCTCCCCGGGCAACGTGTTCCAGTGACTCACCACCCTCAAAGTAAAGAATTTCTTCCTGATACTTAGTCAAAATCTACCCTCTTCCAGTTTAAAACCATTTCCCCTTGTCCTATCACTACCTGCCCGTATAAGAAGTCCCTCCCCAGCTTTCCTGTAGGCCTCCCCTGCAGGTACTCAAGCCTACAAATATACCCTCCCCAAACACAGAAAATGGGAAGGACGGCACGCATGACTACGGCTTCCAGTGACCATGAGTCAGAATCAGAGAGATATCGCAACCTTTCCCTGAAGCCATCAGCCACCTGGACAATAGAATGGAACCAGTAAGTTTTTACATCAGTTCAAATAATGCCACCCTTAGTCAAAACATCAACCATAAAGAGTAATCACTGATCTGAAACTACAACCAAAGCTTCATTGCCATAATCAAGCAGTGGAGACTTCACTGGTGCTTCAGAGGAAAATATTTCCATCCTTGGTGAGATCTCACAAAGTCTCTTTTTATTGCTGCAGATGTTGTGGCACAGGAACAAACAGAGCCTTCATAGAAGTATGAAGGAAAATGTACACTTGTTAGAAAAATGTTTGAAATTGTGTGAAGGACTAGAGACAAGATGGTGTTTATTGGAAAGTAAGCACTCCTTATCAGAGCTATGATGTAAATATTTCAATATTCAGATATTATTAGAATGTAAGCCTATCTTTTTCTACAGTTCAAGTATGTCTGGAACAAATGCTCCTTGAAATGCTGAAATCTTGTGTTGCAGAGGGAAAGAGAAGTGACCAGAATCCCATGGAAAGCTTTTGGGTCTCAAAACATTATGTATATTGGTAATCATTAAAATAAGATTTTAAAAATACAGCCATGTAAAATAAAGCAACACAAAATATTCCTTTGAAATAGATTTTCAACATTAAAACTAATGACTTGACTTTCTAGCACATGCATGTATTTAACAAGAAACAAAAGAAAGTGCATGTGTATGGCTCCACAGGCAGGCATGGCAAGCAGTTTTATAGAACTGTTTACTCGGGGTTTGTTTTCTTTTAATGAATTTGCTTCAGCTGTGCTTTTTCTCCCTTTGTATTCATTTTCAAAAAAGTAGGGGTTGTTATCATGCATCTTAGGCTTGAATTTGCCAGAGTAAGTATTAGCAAAACTACTTGACACATGAAAGAATATTTGTGCACTCCTCTAATCTGAGAACAGAAACAACACCATATGACTTGTCTGACCAGTCACAACTAATCAACACAACTAGAAAAACAAATATCAGACATTGCATAAATACAGAAAACTGTTCACAAGCAGTCTTAGCATTACTGTTGCATAACAAATACTTACAAGCTGCTTGTGGATTGATCATAAGCACAAGGAAAAAAAAAAAAGGCTTCTGAGAAAGATTGTTAGTTTATTTCTGTTTTCTTTCATTTTCAGCATTTACACTTAGTAGAACACTGCTCCCTTCTTGAATTCTTCTTAATGTGCAAACTAATGCTGAAATAAGCTCCACACTAAGCTCTTCATTTCATTTTTACTATGCTCCTTGCTTTGGAGGTCACCTAGCCCTAACTAGTCCCAGCTTTTCTCAAGTTGTTTTTCTGTGTAACTGTGTATCCACAGTATATGTGAACATACAAGACTTGGTGTGGTGTCCAGAATTATAACAGAGCTGCAGCTTTGCTACAATCAGTGCCAGGAATTCCCTTTTGGAAAAAGTGGATTCTCATGAGTATTCTGAGATCTGCATGGTTGCTCAAGTCTTCCTCCTGGATGCTGAAAGCAAGAATAGAAGAATAAAGAGAATATCTGAAAAAGACCAATATCATAGGGACAGCAAGTTCTTTTGCTGTATTTAAGTGTTTCACAGATTTCCCCCCCCATTTCTTGGCTGCACTTTGATTTTATTTTCTGTATGGAGATTATGCTACTATACTGATTGTTCCTAAAGTGGTTTCACATATTGAATATTTACTTCATGCCCAACATCAGTTTCTCCACTGGGGAAGTATACTAGAAAATTGTCTTCAGATATTTTTTCCCCTCCAAAAAGGAAAGTCTTCATAAAGGAAATCTAATACTAACCCCTGTGAACTGGATGCTCACATCAGAATAACCTCCCCTTTTCTTGTGGTCCCCCTCCCTTTGAAGCAACCATATCACATATAGCTTGCTAACTGAGGATCTGTACAGTTGAAAGAAAAGGGAAAAGACAGAAGGTCTAGAGAAAATCTCCCTCTGAGTGACTGCAGCACTGGTGCTCACTGGTACTCACAGCAAAGGGAGGCATTTGATATCTCCACCTTTCCTCAAGGTCTATGAGAAGCATTTTTATAGCACTGACTCTCTTCCAAGAAGAAGAAAGAAACTTTCCAAGAAAGTGCCAAGGCAAGTAGTCAAGTAGTTGTTGCTTTTACATGTGCAAGTTGCTGATTCAGAGCTGTTGGCAGTCCAGGGAACTGTCAGTGGTCCATTATCATTAAATACACTTAATATGACTTCTTTCTGCTTCCACATCTTTATACTCTCAAAGCAAGTTTGAGAACTTGCAGTTTCCTGTGTTTCAGAAACAAGCAACTCAGGCTTCTCAGTATCTCCAGCAGCTAAAGGAATCTGACAACCAACTCAGGAGGACCAGAACATTAGGAGACAAGGATCAGAATGAGAAAGCCGGCCTTTCAGCACTTCATTTCTGTGAGGATACACACATTGCTTTCAGCAAGGAACTCACCTAAGGGTTTGGCTTTTACAGACCTCACCATCTTGTCTAACATTCCCACCTAGGGATTCCCAGACCCAGCATTCCCAGTCACCTGGGATTCAAAATCTAGATCTCTGTATGCGGGTTTCCTTATGCACACAGTCGGATAGACAAGCTAAGGTCTTGCCTAACAACTCTAACACAACTAATAAAGAACAAGTGCTTTGATTTGAAAGCAAGAGTACTCATTATACACATTTGTGATAAAATGTGGATTAGAGCACTTGCCAATAGAAAACTTTGGAGACTGAAAACTAAAACCTGTGTCTTCTATTTACAAAGAGCAGCAAGCTATGGAGCAGGTGAGAAAACAAAATGGAACATACACAGCCAAAACCATGAAGGTAATGAAGTTATTCAGTAGAAACCTTAAGTTAAGTATGAAGCTAAAGGCTTGGTGCTATATTCACACTTGCATATCTTAATTTAATTGATTTAACTTCAGTAAATGAATAGAGATGCAGACTAATTTGTCCTGAATAGTGATATACAATCTGCTTCCTCCTCAAAATATTTTCTTAGTCATTGAAGTTTACCTAAATGTTTGAACTCTGACAGTTTTATTTAAATAAGTGACAGAGGTTTTAGCTTAAATGAGTTGTGTAAAAATTGTTCTACTCACAGATCTAGTATTGAAGCATTATATTCTGAGAAAAAAGAAATCAAAACTGCACTTTAAAGAAAATAAAACATTTATTTTTGAGATAAGTTTAAGAAATCTAAAGTAGTTAAAGAAAGGTTTGTTTCCAGTGTAAATCAGTGTACAGTCTTTCTTTATTTCGTATTTCTGTTAGCATCATTTCCTTTGCAAGGACTCATTCAAGATATTTGCAGTCGCACTTGTTTCATGGGTTTCAGTTTAATAAGCCATTTTGTTGACAAAACCTTTGTTAAAGAGATTGAAGAGTGGATTGAAACCATCTCATTCTTTCTCCCTGCCTTACCTGGCACTAGGACCTTAAAAGAGTAGCAGAAAAAGCGTGGTCAATATTAATATTGTACTCCCAGTGACACACAATGAAGAGATCAGACACACAAGTCTGTACTATTTTTGTACACTGAGCGTTCACAGCAGAACCACACTTCAGCAGTTTCAAAGAAAGCGTTTACAACACTTTTGAAATACAAACTTGAATCACAGGACACACTGTACATTGAAAGACATTCATCTAAAGAACAATGAATCGCCATTCTATTTTTGAAAAACTGAGCAAGTAAATGGCACCATAATGCATTTATTTGTTAAAAGTAACAACTAGTTCTTGGGATAATTGCTAAGGGTTTGTTCACAAAAATCAGTTTACTGAATACATTTTGAAACTGGTTATTAACATCATTATTATGTATGTATCACATATAAAGAGTTAGTAATTGTGACTCTGTTCACACATCACTGGGGTAAAGAAAAATAGAATTATCATTTATTCATTTGAAATTCTTAATTTAATTATTAAAAAAATGACTATTCCTGCAATGAATTTATTCTGTTATTTCAGGGAACATGCTTTCGTACCCAGAACCTACTTGGATTTGAAAAAAAAAAAAACCCTGTGTTACACAGAGCACTAGGACAGAGAAGCTTGTAATGTCTGTCCACTCCTTTAATACTAATACACATTGCTGCAGCAGTAATTGATTTTCCTTCATCCACCAAGTAGTTTTGCACTTTTCTATGAGAAAGACATTGTTCTCACTGAAAGCTGACACACATTCCTAAAACACATTTAACTCCACAGGAGCCCCCACAATACGTGGCTTTTTAATATTAGTAAGCCTCTTCCCCGTATTACAAAGCACACAGCACTATTAGGCAAAGACCAGAGTCTCTAACAGAGAGAGATGAGTAAAAACAGGTAAATCCTCCTAAGAACACAAGGGACTTACAATACTAGGGAACGTGTATTCAGGCTTCAGAATGGCACCAACAAGAACTAACAGAAAAGCTTTTTCACCCCACTTTGAATAAGAGCAAGAGATGTTATTCATGTATTGATCAAATAGACAGTTGATAAAGTACAGCAATGTGATGGAAGGTACAGCAATAGTAGCAGGATAGCACAATCCTAGGCTGCAGCAAAGGAGAACAAGCCCAAGTACGGCAGCTGTGGACACAGAAACAAAAGAAGAAAAACTACTTACCTTAGAAAGGCCTTCAGTAGACAAGAATCTCCACTGCCAACTCTTAAATGAGGTCTAGGAAGGGGTGGATTCTGGCTCCACCCCTTCCAGTCACTCAGGTGCATTGCCTGCACCTGAGCTCCCCTGGGTTGGCCCTGCCTTCCCACCAGGTGCTCCATCACTGGTTGAGGCCATGACTTAACATTTCCACTACAGCACTGATAAACTTTAGAAAGGAGGAAAGAAAGATGATTCACCTCTCAATTTCTTTTTCTACTCTCATTTGTGTTGCTTCCTTCCATCTTTCTGTATGATTGAGGCATTCAGTTCTTGTCATTCCCTCCATAACTTCTTGTTCAGTCATCCACATTCCTAACAGATAGTGTTGACATTTGTGTGAGCCTAATCACTGTTGCCTGCAAGACAATGCCCAGAAAGCTCATAGTAGCTCTCAGATGTTACAATCTAATTAGGTCCAAATAGAAAGACTTTAGGAACACCCAATTAACTGCCACTGTGTTCATAGATGTTTCTAACTTGGTATGCACCCACGTACAGACCTTACAACTCCCTGCGGGCTAACAGTGCTGAGTTCTCCACCAGTCAGAAATTTCTTGTTCGTACCTGGCATGAAACCCTGGCAGTGAGCAAGATAAGATCCTCTCAGTCAGCCAGAAAGGAGCTCCTCTCTAGGGATGGTTCGTAGGATGCATGAGCTGCCTACGCATTTTTTTCTGCTCCACAATAAGGATTTTGTCCTGTGACAGTCTAAATATGGTAAAACTGGCTTACTTTCTGTATACAAGTTGCTGTACTGTTATCTATTAATCTTTCTTTTCCACCTTAGGATAATTATACACCTTTATCTTGACATTTTCACTGACTATATTCTAGCTATTTGTTAGTGCCAGTAGCCTAATACATATTTTATTTAATTTGTTGGCTTGAACTGTAGCAAGCCTAAGGCAGTATTAGTATGCTGCATGTATTAACATATACAACATGACTCTATGGAAAAAAGCCTTTAATGAGCTTTTAGGTCTTCGCTGAGATACCACAACTCTGAGAAAAAGAAGAATATCCTTTTATTTTGGATAGTTTTTAATGCCTTTTTTCTTTTTCATTCTAAAAGAGAATAACAAAAATGAAAATGGTTACAGAATCATTCACTGAAAACAGCTTGTGCAATAACTTGGAGATGAATTCAACCTCCAGAGTGGAATAAACAAATCCCCAGGAAGCTAGATTTGACAAACACTAGTAACTTTGAGGTTTTTATACTTAATATTAAAGCTTTCTCTATGTGTTATTACCTGAGCCATGTGATTCACAGTTTCATTAGTGAGGAAGACTGTGTAGGATAGCAAATTTGTTCTCTTTATCATGAAATCTTTGAAATTTCAAAATATTTTCCATTCTGCACCAGGATAAAAGCTGTAACATTTTGCCAGTTCTCATTTAGGAAACAACGTACCACCTTTGAGAGCACTCACACTGAGATGAAGGCACAAATCACTTTCTTTATTTGGGATGAGTTATCAGCTTTCAGCTCAAAGACCAAAAGGATTGCTCTGAGCACCAGGCTGTGCAATTTTCTTGTCCAGGAAGGCAGTAGATGTTCTCTTTCCTTTCCACTGTTACCCTTAGCTTGGAATTTCTCTTTCAAATATTTATGTGTATGTAAATATACATTTACCTATGTTTACATATGTATTTTAATGTCAACCAGCTGCAAGGAGAAACTTTGTGAAAGGTTTCTTTGGGCCTTGTAATCCGTTCTTTTGCTAGTCTGTGTGAGGCAATGTTTGTTTTGGGGTGTTTTTGCCAGTGACTGTTGGGGAAGGCATTATTCTTGCAGCAGTATTATTGTTTGTTGTTGTTGCTGTTGTTGCATTCATCTTTCTTATGCTGTCATCCTGAAAGTTTTCTAGCTAAGGATCATGTGCATAAACATGTAGATTCAATAAGTCAAAAGAAAGAATGATTTGCAAAGGTTAATAAGGAGTGGCAGTTCCTTACTGGGGAGTGGATTAATTTCTAAGAAAATAAATCTGTTAAATCATGGAGGATTCTGAAAGAGAATTACATTAGGCCGTTACACTCATGTTGTCCATTTGAACTGTGTAATTACTGTTTTCCAAGACCTTTATTTCAGTCCTGATGCAAGCCCTGTAAACAATCACAGAAATAAGCCTCACTTTTATCCCATATGAATCTATCTGGGATTCATGGCAAAGAGATAAGGGTGTTTGACACCTATTTTACTCTTGTACCTGTTTCTTTCCCACTGTTTTTGCTACACTGAAATGAATGCTAACAGTGCAAATCTACAAGCAACATGCTACCACTAAGGGATCAAAAGAGGATGCTGGTCATCAAATACGGAGGGCTGATCCCGTGCTCCACGGAGTCCAAGGGAAATCAGTGGGTGTCATGCTGGATGCTGCCACTTTTCTTGCACTCAGATCTGGTAAAGGTAAAATCTTATGCAAGCATTTAAATAGTAACAAAAATAAATAAATAAACACTAATAAAGCCAGGGTGACTTCTCAACTTGGCACAATACCTCTTTCCACCACTCTATCTGGACCTAATCTTTTTTTCCCCTGGTGAAAACATATTGCTCCCCAACCTCCCTGGTCTTCTCTTTCTCTGTGCCATATTTATAGTATTTTTATATTCTGTGATGTTTGGGGATAGATTTTTACTAAAACAAATGTTCAAACATAGCTGTGTGATGTGTTTAAAAATTCAGCGTGACATCTATTAATGGATCAGTAGTTAGGCAAATTAAACTTCCATAAAGTGAGATTCAAAAATAATAACTGAAAGTATTCACACACCAAAACAGGCCACAAGCAAAAAGAGTTACAGATTATTGTCTTATTTTTATTTAATATTTTAATCGAGCTGGCTGGAGTCCCATAATTAAACTCACAGCTCTCTCCCAAGCAATTCCTCAGAGTGAATAAACTGCTGATATTACAGTAGTATCTCACAGCATCAGTTTTTTGGTAATGAAATCGTCACAGACTTTATATTCAGTAAAAGGGAGGAGGAGGGAAGAGAAGACTATGGAAAAAGGTCTTGGTTTCACTGCATAAGTATATTTTCATTTTTGGATCCAAGATGATAACAATGCGAAGCCAAATCAGTTAAGAAACTGCACTTTGAAAAACTGTTTCAAATTGGTTTAAGTTCCTCTTACTTCCCATATATATAGGTAACCATGGGGTTATTTGAATTCTTAATGTCCTTCAAAATCACCATTTTCCATTTGTTGAATGTATATGAAAGTTCTCTGAGGACACTCATTGAGGACAGCGTAACATTGTAGCACTTTTTTTTTGTGCTAGGGGTTGGTTTGTGAGTGATTTCACACAAGCACTCAGCTTTATATATATATATATATATATATATATACAAAATGAAGAATTGACCTTTTGCTGATTGTTTCTCAGTTAACAGTCAGCATCTGAGGTGGGCCAGAGGCCAACTGTGTGCTGGATGGAAGATGTCATGCAACTGAGAATAAATACGTGTTATGTTGGACAACACTACAATTAATTTATCTTCAGTGGAAATAAAAAATACAGGGAGTGGACTATTTCTTAATTAAAAACACATCTTCGACTGGAATGATGGTTCCTATACACCTAATATGCACTATATCCCACAAAATCTGGTACACTACAGGGTTGATTTTATGCCATGAATTTAATTGATAGAAAACATCATTACAATGGCAGAATTTCTACAGGTGCGTCCTCTTATTTCAAGCCAGATTCAGGATAATTTTTCTTTCCTAATTCATAGGTCTTTGTATTTTTGTCCACTTGGGAATATAATTTAGCAAGTTTGTTTATTTATTTATTTATCTTCTATTTTCTGGTGTTTTAGTCCACCTTTATCTTACTTTCAGATTAATTGCACAGCATTCTGGAAGACACGTTGTTTATATACACAGTGAAAACACTTAGTTTTTCACATTCACTTATATTTGACATTTCTTTCAATATGACCTTTATGGAGTGCAGGAGAATCATTTAGAGAAGCATCTTAAGGAGAACAGATTGACATTTCTGAAAGGGAACTCCTGAGTTCAGATTTTTTTCTTTTTATCAGCTCTTCAAGGCGTATGCCTTTTTAAGAGCCACACCTAAAGAATGGCACGCAAATGGAACTAAATTACTGATATCTACAAAAAAACTTCACCTGTGGCAATCTCAGATCCTCCAGTTGCCACACAGAGGCAGTGAAGTAAATGAGTAGTTAGTAATTAGTAGTTTTTCGGAAGATTCAGTTTTTCACACACAGGAGTTTTCATAAAGTAACGTTTTCAAGCACATATAATAATACTTAGTGTTTATGTATTTAGGGGGATATTTTTCAGATAATTTATCACCTTAGTTCTAGAGCAGTCTGAGACACTCATTTAAGGGCCAACATAATTTGGGTTGAACTTTTCTTAAATGAGTAGTGCAGATATCACGAATTGCCTCCAAAGCCAAGCAAACCTCTTGAGCCTTTATTTTATAGTTATCTTTTTTTCTCTGTACTAACATTATGATCTCTTTCTGCATTTCCCTTCTGCAAAAGTGAATTCTCATGTTCTTCTACATCAAATCTACTCAGAAAATCTTGATGCAGTCTCTGAATCTCTTTTTCCTTCTTTCTTTCTTTCTTTCTTTCTTTCTTTCTTTCTTTCTTTCTTTCTTTCTTTCTTTCTTTCTTTCTTTCTTTCTTTCTTTCTTTCT
>NC_034409.1:136106091-136223840 GCF_002078875.1 Numida meleagris | reverse complement strand
TCTTTCTTTCTTTCTCTTTCTTTCTTTCTTTCTTTCTTTTCTTTCTTTTCTTTCTTTTCTTTCTTTTCTTTCTTTTCTTTCTTTTCTTTCTTTTCTTTCTTTTCTTTCTTTTCTTTCTTTTCTTTCTTTCTTTTCTTTCTTTTCTTTCTTTCTTTCTCTTTCTTTCTTTCTTTCTCTTTCTTTCTGTCTTTCTTTCTTTCTGTCTTTCTTTCTTTCTTTCTTTCTTTCTTTCTTTCTTTCTTTCTTTCTTTCTTTCTTTCTTTCTTTCTTTCTTTCTTTCTTTCTTTCTTTCTTTCTTTCAACTACTTAGTTTAAAACCAGTTGTAGAATACCTATGCATAGGCATTCCTTATTCAGCACCAAATATACCAATGATAAAATAAGAATTAAAGAAAAGCAATGCTGATGCAACCAAGTGGAAGCTGTCACATAAACAAGACTGAAATTTGCTATATAGAGATGCACAGTCACAAGACTTTCTCCTTTTCATATAATCGTAGAATGGATTATGTTTGAAGGGAGCTTAAAGATCTTCCAGCCCCAACCCCTGCCATAGACAGGGCTGCCCCCCACCAGCTCAGGCTGCCCAGGGCCCCATCCAACCTGGCCTTGAGTGCCTCCAGGGATGGGGCACCACAGCTGCTCTGGGCAGCCTGTGCCGGCGCCTCACCGTGCTCTGAGCAAAGAATTTCCTCCGGAAATCTAAACTAAATGTCCTGTCTTTCAGTTTAAAACCATTACCCCTTGTCCTGTCACCATCAGACCATGTAAAAAGTCACTCTCTCCTGTTTATAAGCTCCCTTCAAGTACTGGAAGGCTGCAGTGAGGTCTACTTAGAGCCTTTTCTTCTCCAGACTGAACAAGCCCAGTTGCCTCAGCCTGTCTTCATGGGAGAGGTGCTCCAGCCCTCTGATCATCTTCATGGCCCTCCTCTGGACCCAGTCCAATAGTCTTACATCTTTCTTGTGCTGGGGGTAAAAAAAAGGGTTAGGGAGGCTCTCAGCTTGAGTTCAGTCACAGCTCATCACCCTCAAATAATTTCATCATCAACTGTTTGTTGTTTCAGTTTTGCAAAAGAATCTTATTACTTATTTTCTGTGTGTGCTGTACCTGTTTTCTTTGTATGAAGTATACTCAAAGGAGGGGGGCAATTAGAGATGTACAAATCTACCTTTTCAAATGTAGGTGTGGGGATTCCTTTCCTCAAATTCCAAAGCTTATAACTGTTCTTGTTTCTTAAGTAGAAAGCAGATGTGATTCCCTCTTCAAACCTTTTCTTTAGGCTCTTTCTTCTGAGAATCAAATCCAGACTCAACTCACCTGACAGTTTGACGGGGAATTCCCAGTCTGCCAGTAAACTGTCCAATAGATTTGAGAGGTGAGGAGCTCTGAGATGCATCATCTTGTTCCTCCTTTTACTGTTGCTCTGAACCTGATGGCACTACTGAATCAACTCTTCATTTGCTGTTTTTTCCTAAGCACTGGGATCCATGAGGCTGTAAAAAATAAAGTTAATTTTGCCTTCTGTATGTATGTATGAAGGGAAACATTAGTCTGTTTTTACAGATTATTATGCAGATTGAGAACTCTGAGGTCATTTGGAAAGCACAGATTGTTCTTTACCTTTCAGCGAAGGTATCTGAACTGGATTTTGTGTGTATGTTTATTTGACTTGTATTTCATCTGGCACAGCAACCATTATTCATCTAGACGTTCTTTTCATCTTCTGTGAAACAAATGGACATTTAGTACTAGTATCAAAGATAAGATCAAATACACAGCTGGCATAAATCACTCTAACTCTACTGAGTTGCTCAATTACTATGGTCAAGGTTCAGATCTTAAACTCACTGCCTGTTTCCTTCTGTACAATGTTAATAAAAACTTAAAATAGCATGTTTCCTTGCCGCTATCCCATAGAAGGTGATACAGTTAACCACTATCCACTCTGAAGCAACTAACCATGAATGTTGCTTGACTGTGGCATGGAGTATCATTGTTGGTGTCTAACTACTAACATGGCACAGAGGGTTTTGGCTGATGGTGTCTGTCCTATGAAATATGAGTTGTCAATGAGGGTTAGTTTAGATAAACCTATTGATTTTGATACAGTTAGTGAGGAGTTGCTTTTAACCTGCTTACAGGCTTCAGAAAGAAGAGCTGGAATCACTGAAGAACAGATTTTTTTTTTTTTTTTTTTGAAAATGGAAACTTGTTGTCAATTTCTGTTAACTATATCAATTTATTTTTTTTTCCATAGAGGGTGGTTTAATTGGATTGTTTTCAACTACTAGAAGTTTCTTCATCTAGCTTTGAACCCTTCCATGAGAAAGAATATTTGCATACAGTGTCATGGGCGTTAGCAGAAGTCCAATTTGTCCTGCAAACTTTCTTAGCCCATGCCTGGAGAGGAACAAAGACCCCTGAAAGAGATTCCTTTTCCCACATGCTTCCGAATTAGGTAAAACAGCCATAAACATTTTCATTATAATTTGTTTCTAATGTCGTGGTTTTATGATTTTCGGTTATTTGTATTCCACATCATAACATCATGTAGTGAATGTACCTGGTTCTCAGAAGAGAAGGACTACTACATTCCACACGGCACTTTGCTCCTCTGTTATCATTTTCCAGCCGGAGGGAAAAGATAAAAGCTCACAGTATAAAAACTTGCAGATCACGAGACCTCGACCCTTTTTCCTCCATCTCTCGTCTTGGCAGCACCTCGCTCTCCAGCCGTCTTATCGTCGGTAGTAGAGTAAGGCCTACCTTGATTTTGGGACATTCTATCTCTCTGTATTGGATTTATCAGCTTAAATTGTAATTATATTGTATTATAGTGTATTGTTTTGCATTCCGATATTTTATTTAGTAAATTAGTTTGTTTCTCCTCAGATTGTTGCCGCTGTTCTTTGCTCTCAGGGCCATCTCCCTACGCTTTTCCCCTTTCCCCTTTTCCCGGGACGTGGGCCCGTGGGTCCCCCGTCCCCTTCGTCATGGAATCGGGCCTAACGCCCGTAAACTGTTGACAGTTTCTAGTTCATAAGGTTTTGCTTCCTCCAAATTGTTCAGAGTATTCCAAGTAAAACCTAATATATATGCAGATTTTTTCTGAGTTCCATGTTTGCAGTTAGAAACAAGGGCTTTATAGCCAACTGATCTATCTGTAAATGACCAACACTTGTCATGTTTATATTCATGCCTTATTTGTGTATGCACACTGCAGCGATAGCTTTAGCATCTTCGGAGGTTGGCAGTAACATGTATATGGTTTGTGTTTAAACTGGAAAAAAAAATCAGAAAAGAGTTGACAGTTGCAAGTACTTATGTATACTATTAAATTTACAACTACAACACTCAGAACTCTTTATGGGTTAACTGCCAGAACATAGAATCATAGAATCATAGAATTAGCTAGGTTGGAAAAGACCTACAAGATCACCTAGTCCAACCATCCACCTACCACCAACAACCCCACTAAACCATGTCTCCCAACGCTATATCTAAACGTTTCTTGAACATCTCCAGGGCCGGTGACTCAACCACCTCCCTGGGCAGCCTGTTCCAGCGTCTGACCACTCTTTCAGAAAAGTAGTATTTCCTAATGTCCAGCCTAAATCTCCCCTGGCGCAACTTGAAGCCATTCCCCCTCGTCCTGTCACTAGTTACAAGAGAGAAGAGGCTGACCCCCAGCTCACTACAACCTCCCTTCAGGTAGTTATAGAGAGTGATGAGGTCTCCCCTGAGCCTCCTCTTCTCCAGACTGAACAATCCCAGCTCTCTCAGCCGCTCCTCATAAGGCCTGTGCTCCAGACCCCTCACCAGCTTCGTCGCCCTCCTCTGAACACGCTCCAGGGCCTCAATGTCTTTTTTGCAGTGAGGGGCCCAAAACTGGACACAGTACTCGAGGTGGGGCCTCACTAGGGCTGAGTACAGAGGGAGAATGACTTCCCTACTCCTACTGGCAACACTATTTCTGATCCAAGCCAGGATGCCATTGGCCTTCTTGGCCACCTGGGCACACTGCTGGCTCATGCTCAGCCGAGTGTCGACTAATACCCCTAGGTCCGTTTCCTCCATACAACTTTCCAGCCACTCTGCCCCAAGCCTGTAGCACTGCCTGGGGTTGTTGCGGCCGAAGTGCAGGACCCGCCACTTGGTGTACCCTTCTTTTTGGTAGCTCCTTCCATTGCTCTAGCTGGAACATTTCTACCTCAAGTAGACAGTTTAAGTGTAACTCCAGGATCTCTAGGTTGTATTTCAATGGCAGCATTTGTTGTACTACAGATGTGCATTAAACTTTGTTTGATGAGTCCTCAGCAGCCCATTTGTAACACTGAAAAGATGAATGAGCAGCTCATTATAACTATATCTCCTGTTTCAAAAAAGATGTTTCTGTAGACAGAAAGTCACTTCTAGAAGAGTGAAAATGCATAGCAGAGATAGATCATCTTCATTAAAGGTCCTATCTGTGGTGATCCTACCTGGTTTGGTCTTCTCAGTGAGACCTCTAGGACACTGTAAAAAGTTCCATTGACAATTTCAGCCATTTGGGTCACAGAGCTGGACGAGGCTCATCTTTGGTTCACATATACTCTACTTGACACAGAGTGCTCTTCTTTGCCTATGCCTGCTCTGCTCATACTGGCTGCGGTTCTGGCTCACTCAGTGTTCATATTTTTTGATCCAGCTTGCTCTGCTAGCTGTGTACAGAGCCCTTGCAACAGCAACTGGCATAAACATCTTTTATCTTCTTGCCTGTTAAATTCAAAACTGGGTAAGCAGAATTATAGGTCTATGTTCCTTAGTAACAACTGGTGACTTTGAGCACGCATTGTAACTTTATGGGCAAAAATACTGCCTGCAGACTTCTAGCAGCTATAACAGGTGGTCCTAAGGGCACTAGTCACTTGAAGGTCTTTGCAATGGATAACTGTGTGTTGAAAAAGGCACTGACACTTCCTGCTTTCATTCAATTGTTTATGTCTCTTATTTTCAGTTTCCAAATCAAAGCAGCGTGTAGAAAAAAAACAGGCACAAGTTCCTGGGTTTTTGTGTGAAGAGTGCATTGCTGCTTGGATGCTTCTTTTGTTTTGCCTTGTGTTTTCCCCACCCGCAGCTGGCCAGCTTGAGAGAGACCACCATCTCAGTTTCTTCTGCTCTTTACTCAGTATATTCTGCTTTCCCTTTTTCTCATGGGAAAAGGATGGCTATTGAAGTGGAGTAACATTTAAGAACGGGACTGTGTTTTGTCCCATTTTTGTGTGCACCCATGACACAGCAGATGTAGGCATGCTTCCTGCGAAACTGAAATATGCTTATTAAATGGAAGTAAATTTTTTGATACTTCAAGCTGTGCTTTTCAGGTTCAATTACATACACTTATTTGACACATCTGTTACTGCTAGCACCAGGAGTCTACATAATTCTTTCACAGACTGTCACCTCTGTGTAATCTGCGTAAGCCCTGACAGGAATGCCGGCCTTGTGCTGCCCTCCTGCATTTGTGCCTGGCTAGGTCCATGGTGACCCTTTACCTTCACATCAAGAGGAATGGAGTGGTAAGAGAATCCATGACATTTTCATCCTCTGTACAAATGACCACGAAAAAGAAGATTAATTTATTTTAAGGAGGACAATTTTTTTCCTAAGATGGAACAAGATCGTTTTTGGTACACATGCCAGGAAACTGTATGGAGAGTTTCATGGCCAAATTCTTTGAGCAGCATTGCTTTCAGATTCCTTCCTAATTATTGTGATGTCAGGAATGTCATATCCAAAAGGTCACTTACATAGTCCTGGAAGCAATGCTTTCTCCCTGTCCTTCTTTCCCTAAGAAATTACAGTGAATTGATCAGGGATCTATTCATATCTTTGCATCTCGTTTGGATACACTGACTGCTTGATTCACATTTACTAAATGGTCCAATCACTGGTAAAACTAAAATAAACCAGAAACAAATGAACTCACAAACTAATCAAGAAAACAAAAACAAAAATCAAAATGGACTTCCCAAACAGTATCCTTGACAACTAGAGGTTTAATTCAGCCTGCTGTTATCTGCCCTAGGAATGCACTATTCTCTCTTTTATATATTCTCTGCTAGCTCCAGATACGTTTCTCTGCATCAGACGAAACCATCTTTGAGCATCCTGTCAGTCTATTAATGCTTCAGGCAGTCTGCATGGGACTGTAATATGAGGTTTCTGAGAACTGACTGAAAACAGTTTTATGAAAAATTTAGCCAAAGTTGTCAAAATGGGTACTGCCTTTGTAGCTAGGGATCTCAGAGAAAACTCATATCTGGACATGAAAGGCATCTTCGTGTTTTCAGGAATTTTGATATAACTAGAACAATATGAGGGGAAAAAAAAAAAAGCCATTTACGCTTTCTATCAATTTCTTTGATTTGTGAAAAAAGACACTGTACCCTGGGGTTATTAGGTTGTATGAATGGAGGCTGTTCTGAATGGCATGCCTCTACTGCTTGAGAAATGCCTAAAGAAGCTTCAGGATAGCTTGCTCAGGTAGTGGCACTGGTCTAGTATGAACTCACAGACACCTTATCCTCTGGGAGGAGTTCAGATTCATGAGGGCCCCAGCAGGACTAGCGACCTCAGATCATGCCTTCATACACAGTAGTGCCTGTGTGAAGCTGCATGTGAGGTAACCAGCCCTGCCACAGCAGAACTGACCCCATCTACAACACAGCCAATGCACAGCCAGGGTGGGTTCCTCATGGGCAGCTGAGAGCAGATAGATCACCTGTGTGGGTGCTCTGGGAGGCCGGGCAGTGTCACAAGCTGCTGACTGTTGTGCTTGGATCTGGGGTACTGCACAGGAAAGTAAGAGGTGTGAGTCATTTCAAGCAGGGGAGGGGATAGAGAAAGTGTCTCCCATGTGCTGGGCCACTCTTAGCCCTATTAACAGTTTCCGGATGTTCACTGGGGGTGGTATTTTGTCCCTGGCTTCCTTCTACTTTTTCCATTAGGTTTCAGGGGAAGAAGAAAATCCTAATTCTAAAAGCTAGTACCAGGCTTCCTTACTGTCACCCATGCTCATAAGTCTCATGGATAGTGAATAAGCAAGTCTTTCTCCTCATCTTTCTAGGCTCAAGTGCACGTCATGAAGAACAGTGCAGCCTGGGACAAAGGTTCCTGATCAGCCATGAAGGCCTTTGCCACTCTTGCAGCACCAGGAAAGTCCACTGTACAAAAAATTCTGGGTATAAAAACTTTTGTGTACAAAGAAACATCAAAAAGTGATGTAGTTGTGTACAGAGAAGAAGCTTTATCTCATTAAAGTAATCTTTAATCATTAAAACTTTTCCTAGCATGTCTGCTTCATATTCTAAAGAATTGTTTTCATTTTGTCCCAGTTTGCTTTTCTGTTTTTCTTTTACTTTCCATCCCCTCCCCCGTCCCCTCTTCTTTTTTTTTTAAAGTGCACAAAAATAGCTAAAATAGCTCTCACATTGTTTTGGAACTTGTAGTACTTCTGTTATGCTGTAACTTGACTTAAAAAAGGAAGCTTGATTGGTCCAGGCCTTCGAGGAGCTGGAAAATAAAGACCTATGCAGTGCAGCATACAAAAGAGATCCAGGCTCAGTCTCATAAAGAAAAAAACATCTAAACATTTATGTGATTACTAGGAACAGTATATTCTCCTGCACCCATGTGCTTCTGGATGCATTCCAAGATATTAATAGCAGTGTGGCAGGGCTGTACATTATATTGTTATTTCCTCCTTAGAGAGAACAGAATGTTAGACTGTGAGAATATGACATGGAAACTATGTGAGTTGGCTGCCCTGTTCTACTTTATTTACTCCTTCCTAGATCTTTCTGACTTTGGGGCTTTTGCAATCACTTTAAAAGAGATTCACTTTTTGCCCATGAAGAGGAACACTGGAATTTCTACTTTGGATCACATTGTGGGCATTAGTCCAGGCTTCTGTCTCTATCTGTCAGAAACACAACAGACCTGAGGAGTCAATAACATGTTAAGCAATGGCTAGATCTTAAATTTTGTTTCCTCTTCAGTTACAATGGTGACACTCATTGATGCTTGCTGAACATTTATGGAGACCAAATAGTGGATGTAAGCAGAGTGAGGCTGTGGGTGGTGAGTTTCAGCAATGGCGACAGTGATGTGGAAGACAAGCCATGTTCCAGACGGCCATGCACAGCTGTCACACCATGAAATGAAGAGCATCTTGATCAGCTCATCCATGCTAATCAGTGGATTACAACCAGGGAACTGTGTACAGAGCTGAATATTGGCTTCAATGTGTTGGAAATGATGATGGCAACGCTGGAATATCACAAAGTTTTCACCAGTTGGCTCCCATGAATACTCAGGAATTAGAATACAGGAACAGAAAGAACATGTATACAAGTTTGTGACGATCTATTGAATCAATACAAGATGAAGGTGACAGTTTCCTGGTTCGCATCATTACCAGTGACAAGATGTGGTGTCACCTCTATGAACCACAGTCAAAACCACAATCCATGGAATGGCAACATGTGAATTCCCCACTGAAGAAAAAGTCCAAGATGCAGCCCAAAGTGGGTAAAGTGATGTGAGCTGTCTTTTGGGATAGGAAAGAGGTGATCCTTCTGGATTTCCTGGAACCCGAACAAGCCATCAACTCTGATCATTACATTGCGATGCTGACTAAGCTGAAGGCTCAAACACCTAGAGCATGGCCAGAGAAGAAGACATCCATTCTCTTGCAACATGATAACATCAGGCCCCATACCAGTTTGGAGACTGTGAAGCACATAGCCAATCTTGGCTGGACTGTCCTACCATATCCACTGTGTACTCTAGATTTGGGGCCTTCTGACTTCCATCTGTTTGGGCCGATAAAAGAAAGACTGCACAGGCAACATTTTCCTAGCAATGATGTCACCACAGCAGCTGTGAAACAGTGGGTCACCTCCACTAGTGCAGATTGTTACAAGCACAGCATGCAGACTCTTGTTCATCACTGATGAAAATGCAGAGCTAATTGTTGTGACTGTCTTGAAAAATAGTGATTTGTAGTTGAGAATTTGCTCTTATCGTGTAGTGTTATTGTGCTGTTTGTATCTGTTGTAGTTTCCATGGAAATAAATGGGAGTCATTACTTTCAGAGTAACCTATGTGCATGGTACTTTTCAGTTCCATGCAGCGTTCTCTGTGTTAGTTACCACACAGTACTTCTTTGAAGAGAAGATTCTCTGTTGCCATAAATAAGCAATTGGATGGATGTGGAAAGGGAGGATGCAAAGCCTTGCCATACTTCACTGCTGTCTCACACAGAACAGGAACCAACAGCAGCTCCTGTTCTCTGACAACTGTGTGTAATGTTCCCTGTGGGACAGATAGGATGAGGTATGGCTTCCCAAATCATCTGACAGAAGCTCTCTCCATGGAGGGATTTTGCTGCAGATAGATACATACAAGACGTATAGCCCACGTAGCAGAAAGTCTAAGGCACCAAACCTGATACAGCTGTGCTCACACTGCTTTTTGGAGGTGGTGCTTTGCTTAACAGAACCCTGGAGGGTTTTGTTTCAGAGAGAATGAGGTGATTTGTTCCAGAGGAATGAACAGTATTCATTCTGTGTGGGTAACAAGGGTTTGTGAACTGAGCAATTTGAATTACTGGGTTGTGCAGATCTTGGCTATGGGCACTTCAGTGTTTTGGGAGTGCTTTAAGATAAGGCCCGTGATGTGGGCTGAAGTGGGCTTCTGTGTTTGAAATTTTTGACACTCATACAATTTTTGACAGTCTACATGTACACAAATTCCCCAGACTTCTTTGCTGGGCCAGTTAATATAAAGAGGTAAGCATATCACTTGGGCAGCAATCTGTGAAGATTTCCTTTGCAGCTCTGCAGAGACTTTTGCCTGTCTATGGAGCCTGCCTACAGACTGTGGGTGCCCACTGGTTTGCAGTGGCTCACCTCCCATTCTTTCTCCTTCTGACCTTCCCTCATCATTCTATACCTTATACCAACTGTGAAAATTAGTCCGAGTGGATCTCGATCTAAAATACTTCTGCTTTGTCTTGGAAATAGAAGATACTCATTTCCTTTGCATAGCAGAATGTCCTACAAATACTCAACTTCCACTTTCTGAAAGCAATTGAGCTTTTTGTTATTTCATTTCTGCCAGTGTGAAATCACTCTGAGAGTCCCACTCATGATTTATCTGATAAAACAGTGCTTCTGTTTCTTGTAAGACTGTTCTGCTATGCACGCTTTATTTTTCTGCTTGAATGAGAGTTGGATCTAGCTATGCAATTGGATTTGAATTCTCCAATACAGTTTCTCTTTAGGTTGAATTAGATTTTTTGCAGAGACAGGTCAAAGCCAGAAAGCTGAGTTTTGCATTGCTGCTGGAGCAATTCAGATGCTTGCCACAGGGCAGTTTTGAAAATAGCAACAGATGTGCAGGTCTAACTCCATATTAGGTCTGTCTCAGTGTCAGGGGCTGCAGTGCTGACATGCAGAGCAGGAGGGACCTCTCTGGCTCTGAAGCTTTCCAAAACATGCTGACAAAGGTGCCCACTGAGAAGATTAACCTCCAAAGGCCACGGTTTGATAGGAAAAGAGCTTCATTTCTATAAGCAGGAAAGGGAAGCAACTTCTTACACAGTCTAATAGTGATAGGATGAGGGGGAACGGTTTTAAACTAAAAGAGGGGAGATTTAGATTAGATGTCAGGAGGAAATTTTTCACTGAGAAGGCGGTGAGGTGCTGGCGCTGCTGCTCATTGAAACTGTGGTGCCCCATCCCTGGAGGCACTCAAGGCCAGGTTGGATGGGGCCCTGGGCAGCCTGAGCTGGTGGGGGATAGCCCTGCCCACGGCAGGGGTTGGGGCTGGGTGGGCTGTGAGGTCCTTCCCAACTCAAACCACTATATGATTCTATGATTTCCTTCTATACTAAGCATATAACATCAAGCAGATTTGTGAAATGCTCACTGCTACAAGATTTAATGCTGTACATGGCATTATGGCCTAAGGCTCCTTGCATTTTTGCTTTCTTCTGCTTTACTTGTTGAATACAACAAAGTTTGTATAATGGACAGCAAAACCACTTAATGACATGTATGAAATTTCAGTTTGTTTAGTTTGGAGTCCTTTTGGTTTTGTATTTTATTTTAAACTAAGTGCTGAACTCCAAATTCGTCAATATTATACATATATATATTATTATTTTTTAAAATAATATATAAGGAAGATTTTGCAGTGGTACCTTCCAGCAAATAAAGACACAGTGCCTCAGTCTGACACAGTGAGCTCATCAGGAAGTTACTTGTGGAACAGCAGCTGCAGAGAGTGTTAATCTAGAGAATTGATAAGGAAATAGGATGGACTAACTCACTTTCCTGAAGTGCTTATCTGTCACTTAGGCTCATGTTGAGTATTCTAATAATGTGCAGACCCTCACAGCCAGAATCTGTCACTGGGGTTTCAGAGGAATCAGGGTTTGCATAACCACAGGGGGTATCCCTGCTATGTTTCCTACTCTTCTCTTGTTCCCAGCCCTCCCTCTGTCTGGAATGCAAACCCTAAACCCAGGGCAAGGCAGCAGGTGAACCTGTGCGAGGCAGGTGGGCAGCAAGTGGTCAGGCAGCAGTACATCCTCACACAGTATTTCGGAGCACACACAATCCATACAGGAAGACCATGGCTCACGTGTTCAGTGAGATGAAGAGTGAGATGTAATCTGGTACCTGAGCATCACTTGGGTTTCCTGGCGAGGACCCTGGGTGCTTAAAATAGACTGTTTAGTCAAGATAGACCTCCGCTTACGAGGAGCGCCTTTTTCATGTAACCTGACTGTTCATTAAATGCTCTTTGATGGTGGCATTGATGGCTGAAGTGACCTTCGTCTGTACAATTCATGCTCACAAATTCACCACATAGCCCTGTTTGACCTTGGAGGGTCTTTTTAATGGAAGCGAGATAATAACAATTGCGTGACCATTCTGCTGGTTTGCAGAAGTAAATGTGTTTATAAAATTGGATGAAATGCATTGTCTGTGATTACTTTTTTATTAAAAAGAATTCAGAGGCAGCTAAATGGGAAGAAGCCAAAAAAGCATATGGAGAAAATAATATCCAAAAAGCCAGGGACGTGCTGGAAAACCAGCAGTCAAATAGGAACAATAACACAAAAATCAATAGGAAAAAAAGGCATGTACTGAATCCAATTAAGTTTGCATTGATTATGGAGAGGAAAACAAAACCAATTTTGATGCATCTCTCTAATATTTGATCCTGAGAATGGTGTTCTTATTTAAAGGACTCTCAGAATTACTTTCCATGATATTCAGCTTTCTCCTCTGAGAACGTGCCATGCGCCACATTTGTCATTTGTGTCAGAGTGAACAAAAAATAAGCAGAGAAGCCACTAAAACCAGATTTAAGTTTGAGAAGTGAAAGTATCAAAAGAACAATCAGAGAACTGAAAGGATAATTATCATTAACAATGAATACAATAATCACATTTTCAGGGTGGGAGCTTAAATTCACACCACACCTAAGGCTTACCCCAAATCTCTAGATAAAATACTTCAGGGTATATATCAACACTCTGTGTGCAAAAGCATTTCTATTTACTCGCCTAACTATTACCTTGTTCCTTCACATTCCCAGGTGATCAAATGATTCTAACTGCTGTAACACATTTTATATAAAGAACAATGTCCATCTGCAAACCTGGATCAGACTAGTGGACAAAATGTAGAGAATGAGGTAATGTTTAGATTGTTTGGGATTTGGAGCTCTGAATTTCATAAGCAAGATAATTAAAATCTATTTATGAGATAAAACCAATCCAGAGCCATAATGAAAACATCTGTTCTTGCTTTGACGTTATTTTATTGATTTTGAATTTTCACTGACTTTATAGTCAAAGTGAGGTTGGTTTCAGGATTGGAAGTAAAAATTTAGAAATAATGGGTAAATTTCAAAGATATGGTGGTCCAAATCACTACAATTTTGGGGAGAGAGAGGCCTGAGAATGCTGTCCTTTTGTTTCCTAATAACTGAGATGTATCCACAAAATATTTTATTAACTTAGGCTGGGATTAACTTGCATCTAACATCTAAAAGTGCAGCGTTTAATCTAACCCAGTTGATCAATCTCATGGTGATGTGAGCACAAAAGATCAGGTATGCAAGGCAGGTATCTAAGGAGGTAAAATGAATTGCTTTCTAAATATATTTGCATCTCAGCCAGTGTAAAAACTTGAAGTGCTCATCTTGATGTTAGACAGTTAAAGTTAAGTGAGAGGAATCACAGCTTAATATCCAGATCCACAAAGGCATCTGTTATTTCAGTGAGAATACACTGAGAGATCTGGCTTTAACATGCTATAGTTCGTACACGGTAGTTCTGGGCACTGTGATGAAAAATGCAAATCATGAGTATTTCTTGCAAGATGCACCTGTGAAATACCCTTTCTTTCCAGTTTCTTACTTTCTTTCTTTCTTTCTTTCTTTTTTTTAAGTCTTCTCACCACAGTAAGATCTCGGTGTGATAATGTGATATGTACAATGCGTTATAAAGTGGAAAATAAGCAGTCAACTTCTGCAGCCACAGGGAAAGACAGCAGGAAATTAACTTTCTTTTCAATACAGAATAATTATTTTAGGCATCAAGAAAGCAGTCTAAGTTTTTAAAAGGGTGGAACAGTGGAAAGGGAAGCTGGAGTTGTAGCAGAATTTCCTTTGCTGGCACTGAATAACAGCAGGTCACCTCACCGTCAGCAAGGACCTGCAGACAGGGAATCCTACTGGTCCTGACTAAGTGCAGGGGAGGAGGACTGGGCTTGTCAACCTCCAACCTCATACTATACAACATTGTGAAAAGCCTTATCCCTCACATTAGGAAGATCACTGAGCTTGCACGGGATCTGTATGCCAACGTCCAGCTGTGTTTTGTAATTGCTGAGGGAGACTAGAGACTGTCTTGTTCACACGTGCCAAGACCAGAGGAGGGCTGTGCATGAACTGAGGTGCCAAACTTTTAAGTGAAATACTGAAATGGAATTTAACAAAATTTGAGTAGCTGAGCAGGATCACAGCTTTGTACTCAGGTGTCCATGTATTCTGTGTAAGTCCCCTTTTTTATGTCTTTTGGGCCCTGCCTGTTTTGTGGGATGTGAAAGTGCCTGCCAGCTTCTGCATCCCTGAAACGGAATCTGAGCACGTACCATCTGCTTTTCCTGCTTGGGCAATGGTTTTCAGCCAAAGAATATTAAGGCACACAAGAAAGAAGACAGTGACAGCAAGCTTCAATGATTCCCCTAAATGAGAGTCAGGTCAGGACTGGATGATGTAGAGTGCTGCTGAGGACACAAAGCACAGCCTAAGTGACCCCTCAGGCCATATGAGTAGAGACAACATATTAATTAATTCAGTGCGGTACTCTATTTTCTGCACATCAGCAGTGGATGTCAAAGGAGGGGTATTCTGCCCCTCAGTATAGATATGACCTCTCTGAATCTGGCCCAGGAAGCTACCCAAATTTAAACATGTAGATAAGTAAAGTTCTGAGGAGGAGAAATGTTTTTAATCAATTTCCATTAGACAGAAAGGTGCTATGGATAAGTAGGTGGTAAGCTTTGCTGCCAGTGAATTAATACATCTACTTTATGACCATCAGTTGTTGTCAGTAATGTGTGCTGGTCTGGAAGCCCTTCTTACAAATTGACAGTGACTGGCCAGGCTGAAAGCAGGTGTATCCATTTAAATCTATTCCGACCTTTGGTTCATGGCATACGCTCATGTCATGTCACATTATTTCATCATTTCACAAAAGCTAAATGTCATACAGCGTCTCATCTTAACCTAAGACAGCTCATCAGCCCCACTGTTTTCAGATCCTGTAACAAATGCACACACAAAAAAACCCCATCGTCTCATCGATTATTTTAGCAGATAGCACTCATGTAGGAATTTGAAGACAATATTCATGTAAGTGAATAACTACACCACCATTTATTTGGAAACTCTCTAGGGCTTGCTTGATGAATGTTGTTTCTCTGGATCACTTTGCTGCTGGTTAGTAATTTGTTTCAACACTTCCCCTCAATACTCAGAAACACACACCCCTGGAAATCTACTGTTTGAGACTCCCTGAATTATCATCATGTTTGAGGTGAAAGAGCATTGAACCTGAGGGCAACTGGCTCATGAAATTGTCTTGGCCTTCTGTAGGGTTGTGGGATTGCCCAGCCTACCAGGCTCCTAGCATTCTATCAGCCCATGAGTCAAATCCTATCAATGTAATCAAGCATGCGACTATTTGAAAAGCTTATGTCATCTGAATGGGAAACTAGAGCAGTCCCTCGTGACTTAGGGGACCAGCCACAGATAACCAAGAATGACTGAACATGGAGTTTCACTGCCTCAGGACATAATTTGTTTAAACAAAACACTAGCAAACAACTGCAAATGGTACACAAGTTTGGAGAAATTATCGTCAGTACACAGAAAGATCACAGACTGGAAAAGAAGGCGAGTGAAGGATACATTCATCATGTAAGTTGGTTAAGTGACTTCTCCAGGCCTATGCAGACCACATCATGCAATCCTTTCACAAAAGCTATGTGCAATCAAAAGAGTAAAAGTTAAAGTTGTAAGGACAGTTAAGTTCTTGGATGGCTGGGCCTTAAAGGTCATTTTGAATGGAGTTAAATCCAGATGGCAGCCAGTCACAAGTGGTGTTATAGAGCACCAGTTTTGTTTAATACCTTTGTCAATAATATTGATGAAGGGACTGAGCGTACCCTTTGTAAGTTTTCAGATGATACCAAGTTAGGTGGAAGTGTTAGTCTGCTTGAGGGTAGGAAGGCTTTGCAGAGAGATCTGGATAGGCTGGATCGATGGGCTGAGTCCAATTGTGTGACATTCAGCAAGGGTAAATGCCAGGCCCTGCACTTGGGTCATAACAACGCCATGACACAGTAGGCTTTGGGGAAGTGTGGCTGGAAAATTGCCCAGCAGAAAAGGATCTGGGAATGCTGGTTGACAGCTGGCTGAACATGAGCCAGCAGTGTGCCCAGGCAGCCAAGAAGGCCAATGGCAACCCAGCTCACATCAGAAACAGTGTGGCCAGCAGGATAAAAAAAGTGATTGTCCCTCTGTATGTGGCACTGGTGAGACTGCACTTCAAACACCATGCTCAGTTTTAGGTCCCTTGCTACAAGAAGGATACTGAGTCACTCAAATATGTGTAAAGAAGAGCAACAAAGCTGGTGAAAGGACTGGAAAATAAGACAGATAAGGAGTGGCTGAGGGAATTTGGGTTGTTTAGTCTGAGGAAGAGGAGGCTGAGGGGAGACCTCATCGATGTCTACAACTTCCTGAAATGAGGTTGCAGTGAGGAGACTGTTGGTCTCTCTTCTCAGCTGGCAAGTGACAGAAAGCAAGGAAACAGCTTCAAGTAGCATTAACGAAGTTTAGATTGGATGTCAGAAAGAATTTCTTCACAGAAAGGATGGTCAATCACTGGAAAGGGCTGTCCATGAAAGTGATGGAGTACCCATTCCTGCAGGTATTTAAGAGATCTGTGGACATAGAGCTTAGGGATGTGGTTTAGCAGAGGACTTGTAGTGTTAGGTGGTGGCTGGACAAGATGATCTTGAAGTCTTTTCCAATCTAAATGATTCTATGATTTTAAATTGGGCAGACCTGCAGGTGAATGGTTTCAAAGCAAATGCTTCTTAGTGTTTTTTCCCATGTTGTCAGTACAGGCAGGTGCAATTCCAGTGAGTGTGATTTTGTCAGGCCACATGGCAAAAACATCTTAAGCCTTTCCCCTTCTCTTCCTTCCACTCCATGGTGGGTGTGTAGGTATGGAGGGAAGGAACCTGCTGAGGTCTGCCCTCCCTGCCATGCTGCATGCTGGGATATTCTCTTTCCTTATCCCTGCTACATTCACACCTTGCCTACTGTCTCACACATGTGATGGGGAGCTAGTGGCTTATGGAATACTGGGGAGCCTTAGACTGCTTGCATGCAGCTTGCCTGTTTGAAAGTCTGGGTTCCATGTGGCATTTGGCAGAAAGGTGCCAAGGAGAAGTAGGAATATAGCAGGAAATGGAATTTAACACGGGAATGAGACTTTTGAAGCATCAGCCATAAGGACCAGCTCCATTACATGCCAGAGCCTGTGTGAAATGCTGAAAATAGTCAGTCTCCTCTGTCAATGAAACTAAAAGGTTTTGAGGTCTTCCAAAGACTTCTTGGAGATACTTGACTTCTTTCAAGACTAGATTTGTCCCATCACTCCCTACTTCTGCATCTTTCCATTGAAATGTCTAATACTTTCTAAATAAATCATTAACTGATTTATGCATTTTTACAAGCTCAGTAATTATAGCCTGTGGTCATAATAAATGATATAGAGAGGGTATTTTTTGATTAAGAAATATTTTTCCACACCTGTATAGAAAATGAACTTCAGTGTATACGCCGTATTTCTTGCTTGCACTGCAACCCTGAGGGCACCACTTCCCTTTATATACACACGAAAATAATGTTAATGGTGCACTTATAATCACATGGCTGCAACTGGCCAAACCTCATTCCAGACTTTCCGCAAAGGGTCTAATTACACAAGTTTGTGCAGAACTACACCCAGTTGTAATCCTGGGGTCTGCTAGTGTGGCTGGTGGTTTGTTTGAGCATCTACACTCCTAAGCAAGTGTGCACAAACAAATGCAATGCAACTTCCAAAAGAAAAGCTTGATTAACATGACTACAGATTGAACCTCTTAAACAGCAATGACCTTTCTACAGAATAGCTGAACATGATTCTGAGCTGCCCCTTTAGTACGGGAAGAAAACATGGTCTCAGTTAGGTCTTCTAATTATGCAATTTAATGTAAATATATACATTTTTTCAATCACAGACATTTAAAAAATAACCGGTTCAAAAGGAAGTTCTTCATTGATATCCTCATATAAAGGTCTGGGTCAAAGTCCAATGACTGCTCCCCTGGTATACACCTACAGATGATACCTGGATTGCAGGGCAGCAGCTCTAGATTAATACCGATGCCAATGAGAGCTAATTTGGCCTTCTAAATATGTAATTGCTCTTAGTGCAAAAAAAACTATTAATCCCTCACAGCAGTCACTGATTGTGACATTTTAACAGTAACAGCCAGCACGATTGAGTATTTTCAGTGCTTAACTGACAGATGGTCATTGTGTTACAAAACAGCCTCCAGTAAATAATGACCAAATCCACATGAGAGATGGAAAATAGTTCTCTATTGTACGATCCTTTTTTGCTGCATATAATGAAGTAAAATGTGTCTTTGACTCCATTTTATACTGATACTAAAGGGCTGAAACTTCAATTTGAATGGAAAGTGGTAAGAAAATGAAAGCCCAAAGGTTCCAAGTAGCTTTTATTTGTTTGCTTGCCTATTTGTTTGCTTCTAACAAACCATCAGGACTTAGTGGTTAATATTCTTCTATCCTTATTTCATAGCGTACAGTTCCCTTAGGGCACTAATGGAGCATCTTTCTAAAGATTGCGAGTAAACTTAAGACAAAGCTATGCCTTAATAATTACAACTTGATAGGGCTAAAACTATGCTTCCTTTTAACGTGATGAGTGTGAAAGTGCACAGTGGTCTGCGTGGCTAGCAAAGAGATTTCAGGCTAACCACACAGCTTTGGACTGTGTACTAACATTCACTGCATTAACATTCACAGAGCTGCGAAATTACAAATGTTTATTGCTGCAGAAATCAAGTATGCTATGTTGGAAAAGAATCTGAAGTGCCAAGTGTGTTCAATAGATGCCTCAAAAAAGTTATTAGTAGATGCTTTACTGTTACATTAGGAATCACATAGTTGGAGTACTTCATGACTGGAATACTGGAGACAAATGGGAGAAACCATTTGTCTTGCATCAGATTATTTTTAAATAAAAGGAGTGTTGCACAGAAGCAGAGAGCCACCTAAGCCTACCTTACTGCATGCATGCAGACCTACCTTTCTGAAGAACAGTAGCTGTCTTCATTCTTGCTGCAGAAAGTCTCAATGATCCAACTGAGCTGAAGTGAAAAGACAGTGAAGCACAACTGCAAGAATGAATACAGCATTTTTTTTTAATTTGTTGACCCTTGAGGGGTACAAAAAGTAGCTAAAATGTTTTCTGTCATTAAAAAGAGCAGGTGTATCTACATACATGGAAGCAACAGATCTATCAAATAACAATGTGCCTGTCAAAACCAAACTATCCTCCAGAGGTAATTTTCAGCCCTATCTTACACATTCTGCAGCAATTCAGGACTTCCACTGAAGCTTTATCACTGCCAAACCTGATTGCTCAACATTTCACATATTCACTTCACTACATTTTAATGTTTGATGTCCTAAACTGAAAAAGCAAAACATGCAAAGCCACAAGCACCTTGTCAAGAGATGTTTTCAGGGCACGCTTTGCACACAGTTCACCACTGTTGAGGTCAATGATCAAATTGAAATCAGAAACCTCCATGTCTCCGAGTGACCCTTTCCAGTTACAAGTGCTCTGGGGTTGTAACCTGTGGGTTTTATATTCCTCTATGTGTTTACATGTGTTTAAATTAGGAATTGTGCTATATTAGGTCCTGTGATTAGAAACAAGAGCAGTTCTTTTATTAGAGGCCACAATGAGTTCTCAGAGCCACTCACTTGACCCTGACAAGCTGTGGGAAAGATTTTCTGTGGTGGTTCCCACTTCTTTCTGATAGTGAAGTAGCCTCTTCAAGAAAAACTTATCTCAGCAAAGGTAAGAGACGCTCTCATATATAATATAGAACATTTACAAAAGCGGCAGTATGTCTTTTATCTTCTGCATATGGGACAACATTCAATTCTTAACTAAGTGAGCTCTTGTGTTACAACTTGTTGGCAGCATGGAATCTGATGGGGAAATGGCTTCATCACCTGCCAGAGAGCTACTGCAGCTCACCCCTAGCTAGCAATCTCACAGACATCACACAGACCTTAACAGCTGAATTACTGCAGAGGTTTACCTTATCATATTTTAAAGGTGATATCTTTACGTCTAGGTTGCAACAACGCAAAACAGACCTTGTAATAGCAGTACAGATATGACTTCTGGCTCTGGGCAATTACAACACCTCTTAACTTGCCATACTGTAATTTAAGTATCTCACTGTTTGTAACTGAAACATATTAAAAGAAAGATTTGTTCCTCTAATCAAAGCAACATTGAAAGGTAGAGAGAAAATCACTCCTTTCCTCATTTTCAGCTGCCATGGTTTTACGAAGATACTTGTACAATGGTACCTTATATATGTTCTCTGCACACAAATAGAGATAAATTTTGCTTTATCTCCTGACAGAACTTCAATCCACTTTTTATTTCCTTGTATGAAAAGCAGAGGGAGCAATGGGTAGCATTATTTGTTCAAGTACATTCCATGCACGTGTTGTAGAGGGAAAGGAGGACATTTCCAACATCATGAGGGTATATAATGAAACAACCTTTGCAGACTCTTTGTCAAAGTTGAACTGAGATTTCAGGTGCTCTTATAAGAGATTTTTAGGTATACCTATTAAGGATCAGGTTGAATATGCAAAAATAGACACTGAAAAAGACATTTGTGCATGCACACATGCACATTCACAAACTATGTATCTGTGTGATGCCACAATTGTGACAATGCAATAGCTTTCAAGTCATGATTCTATGATCCTATCTATCTATCCTATTCTATGATGATGTGCTCACACCAGTGCAACACCTTACACACTGACTCCATCACTCCACACAGTTATTTAAATATCTTCTTAAAATGAGGTTTCCCTGCCCATCTGTAGAGCCTTACTGTCCCAGAGACTGTGGTCACATTTCTTCTCCACCAAGGGAGAAGAGCACCTCTTATTTTTTTCACTATGGGAGACACTGCAAAGACAAATGTTCTCTCTTTTGCAGTTGCACACATCTCCTTCCACAACTGAAGCATTTTTCATGGCTATTACCTCTTTTTGCTGAGTCATACTAGTGCAAGTCATCCACCCTACTAATAAAAATTTAGAACAGAAAAGGGTCTCAGATGCCTTCTTAGATGAGGTTCTACATGGAATCTCACTTTCTGTCCACTGTGCCAGTAATTACTTTTTGAGAACTTGTTATCAGCCATCTCTTTGTCTACCACAGCAACCCAATGCCCAGCTGAAGGGATATGATTTGTGTAGGTTGGGTACAAAGCAGGTAGATAACTTGCTGGACCGTTGGTCCTAGAGCATGTGACAAAAGCACAATAAGCAATTGGCAACCAAATAGCAGCACTCCTCCAAGATTAATAAGGGAGAAAATACTGTCTTTGTTAATGACATGAAGAATAACAAAATTTGATAGACAACAAATTCTGCATATGTGCAGGGATGAGAGGGAGTCAGTACTCCGGAGTGAAGCTCTGGAGCACAGGGCTGCATTTCAGTGGACACAGACTGTAGAAATAGGCTGGCAGGAACTTAACATAGTTCAGAACAAAATTTAATTTCTGCATCTTTGGTGGAAATCCCCCATGCAGCAGAAGGTGCTGAGTGGACAGGAAGCAGACTTGCAGAAAGGACAGGAGGGTCCCTGGGGACAAGAAGTTGAACATGATTCAAGAGCACGTCTTCATGGCAAAGAAAGCTGACCCCACACTGGTCTCTAGTAACAGGAGCGCAGCTGTTAGGCTTAGAGAATTGATCCTCCAAATGTCCTTCACAACCTAGAATACTGTATGATAGCCCTTATTTCCTCTGTTTATTTAAAACACGCAGCAGGACAAAGAGTAAAATGACACAGTAGCGAAGCCCTCCTTTAATGTTAGTAAGGCTTTTAATGTTACCTTATTAAAGGAGAAAAAGTGGTGGATTGACACATAAGGTTTCTGAGAACATCATATGAGCTTATCTTCTAGGTGTTTGTTATATATTTACATATAGCCTAGTATTAGAATTGGATAAAAAATAAAATTAAAATAAAATATCTGACTAGTTTACTAGAAGTCTGGCTTCTTCCCTTGCCCCTTTCCCCTTCTCCTTTTCTAATGTTTTCAAATTTATTCTTTATGATGTTCCACATCTTCCACAAGTTCTAGCTGGCAATTGCTAATTGTCATCATCATCCCGAGCAGTTACTTGTTCACCCCAGGACTTATTTGTTCCATTCCAGGACATGACTTCTACCTGGACTGTTGTCAAGACTACTGACTCTGATACATGCTCGTACCCTCACTCTCAAAGGTGATTGTCTCTCTTAAACACAGTGTCCTGTGCATTATTAGGTGAGGAACATGGAGATTTGGTAAATGCTGGAAAAAATTATGGTGAAGTCTCAGAAATTCTCAAACTTCCTGGGAAGATGAAGTCTCTGTTCCCTCCATCTCCTCCCCTATCCAGGGATATACCCATTATAACACACAGCAATTCTAGGATGCTGAGGTCCTTTAGACTGAACTACAGTTCTTCCTCCATGAGAAACATCAGATGCAGACAGAAACAGAATAGGCAGCACGGAAACCCAGCTCTGTCCTATACACCTTTACAGGGACAAGGTGCTTAGAAGGCAAGTCTTATGCTAACTCTCACAGGATCCAAATTCTCACCAGATGCTATCTGGTAGAGAAAATAAAAACCTCTACCAAAGATATCCAATGCAAGGCACTGATCACTGTGCCCTGTATCAACTAAACAGAATGCCTTTGCCATCACTGAGAAGCTGAGGTCTAGTTGTTGCAATCTCAGGAGACAAGAGAGGCTGCATGACAGCTGAACATGGGAACTGCTCATGCTCAGTAAGGACTCAGTGACTATACAAGAGAACTACTTTGGGGTGTTTGCTTTGATTGATGATGATATGGCATCTACCATTTTACTTATACTAACTCTAAAGCTCAGGGAACCCAGACACTAGCATGGACTTACAAGACATATTTCAAATCAATTTGTTCTCATAGTAACTTATTTTTTTTTCTTTTAAAAATGATGGTTTCATTGGTTGGATGATTGTTTTGTTTTTTTAATACTAAATTCTTATTACAGATTTTTAGACTTTAGTAAATATAGTCTTACACAGTTACTAAAATAATAATGAAAACTATTACAGCAATAATTTTTATTCTAGATATTCTTAACTACACAAACTGTTAGGGATGAGATTCACAAGAGATCTAAACATTGGCCTTGTTGAAATCCAGCACTGTACTTTACAGCTTCAGGCTGCTGCTCAGAACCACAAGGAAGGTCATAATCTCTGGAGACTTCTAAGCATCACAGATTGTCCTCTGCAGAGATCTACCCTACCCTACCCTACCCTATCCTACCCTACCCTACCCTACCCATCTCCTATCCTATCTACTTGTGAGGTTCAGTCTGCTCTTTTAAGAAGGGTCTGCACTAAAACCAGCTAAAAAGTGGTTTTAATTCAGAACACCCAGGTGGATCCCTTCCAAAAGGATGCAAAATCAGCTCTCCTTCTTTTTGGAACATTGTCCTGCTCACCACATTATGTTATGTTGAGACGGAGGAGCTATAGATTCATAACCATTCATTTCAGCTGTTTCTTTTAGAATGGACATTCATTGCCACAGGTTCCTAACCTAGTGGTTTGATTTCATCTGGACAGTGAGAAAGCTGCATTCCAATTCCTACTTTCAGAAACATTTTATTACTTTATATTGATCAATAATTAGAAAGAGCCTGGAGTACATTTCTCCCCTTTCCCATCCTGGACGACAGATTTAGCCCTTTTCTTGCTGGAGCCTAGTGCATATCAGGAGATGACAGGGAAGTACATATCCATGTACATGGAGAATGTTCTGAAGCCCCGATTAAAACAGTGGGGACACAGGCATTATCCAATAGCTGACACACGGGCACTGTGCTTTTCAAATTCTCCCCACTTGTGCCCCTAAGGACCTCAGCAGTTCCCTTGCATCTCAAAACAAATACATCCATGCAGTGTTTTCAGAGAAGAGTGGATTTATGAAGAATGATGCCTGGGAAAAAAAAAAGAAATTATGTGTAAACTAAGAGAGCACTCAGCAAACAGATCAAATTGGAAGAGAAAAGGTGAAAACATTTTGAAAATGCTGAAATACGCTGTTTCAGTATTTTTAAAGAAAACTGTTTCATTCAAAACAAAGACCTAAAGGCTTTTCTGTAATTTCATGTAACCTCTCCGTCTTTTTACGTTTTCTTCTTTTTCAATATATAAGTCTACTTTAAAATTCAGTTACGGTGACAAGAAAGGAAAGATGAAAGGACTAAGATGGGGATTTACACACACGTATAAGAACCAAAACAAGCTACTATTGATTGAACTAAATACTTCTAGCTAATTCAAAATGGTTTTGTTTATCATACTGAAGAAAAATCCCCATGAATTCCTTTTGATTTGACATGACAACATTTCTTTCTATGACATTCTACAGCAGTCTGTGCTTCAGCCAGTTTCTGCATGCATCCATGTGGTCAGGGAAGGGGCCAAACCACAGATGGAGAGACAGCCAGACTTTGCTAATGATCTAATTCTCACAGCCACAATATAAACCAGTGCAAGAATTTATTTATTTCTTATGAAAATGAAAATCCTGAGCACACAGAGAACAGCAAAACTGGAAGAAAAGCATTTCCTTACATGCCCCTGTGGTTTTTTTTTTCAGATACTCTGAAATACCTATGGTCAAGTTAGGTTTTCTTTTTTTTTAAAGTGTGTATTTAGAACACAAAGCCATGAAATGTTTAATACCATTCTGGAAAATGGGCTAGTGCAAAATGTAATTACATGTATTATTTAACAAGTGAATAGCAAAAGTTATTTTAGGTTCCTCAGACCATTTCTGATATTAGCAGTCTTTATGGTGATAAGAATAATGTGGCTACTAGGGATCTCAGTGCATAGAGCAGAATGTAAAACTACAGTGAATACTGCTGCTATGATCACTTTGGAACTATGCTACATTCTACTGTGCTTTCTTAGCAAGTTAATGAAATTCTTTGTCCCACACACAAAGGATCTGCAATGTAATGAAGTTATTAATGAAAATAACCTTTTAAAAGGAATAAAAAGGATCACTGGCAAAACGGGAAGTTTAATTCACTTATTCAACAATCATACTATTGTTGTGTAAACAATACAAAGTTCTAAAAGGATTATCAATTCATGCTGTACACAGATCATTTGTAAAATATCGGTGCGTGTATCCCTCTGGATGTCTAAATCAAGTTTTAAAAAGCAAAGTTCTGCTTATAAACTGCAATAGGAATGTAACTACAGCAACTGAAAAACACCAAGCGCTATTTCAGGAGTAACCAGTAAGATTCACAAGCTTTAAACATTTCTCATGCCAACAGCTGTTGTTTCTAGTTTTTATTTTATTGTGGTTTAATACGGTTTTCAAATTCCCTTGGATTTTAAAGTGTAAAACATACCTGATTCTTCTTATGTCATGCTGAGAGTGAAGCAGATTTGGAATAAGTTTTGTTTGTTTCACATATTAAAAATTAAGCAATAAGGCACAGTGTGGAGGAGCGATTATCTGATGATAACCCCAGCTTCCTGAAATTGCTTTATTGCAAATATAAATACCTTTTAGATTGCTCATTGGATATTAAGGACATTAGCATGTTCATAGAGTTTAATGTTTCCCTTTAGAATATTAAATTCATAAGGCTTTTTTTTTTCCTGTCTACGGTATTTTTTAATGTGCAAGAGAGGACTCCATATACTCAAGAAATACTGGGAGTGGCTGGTGTGTACTCCACTGGGGAGATGAATTTATAAGTGCTGTACAGTTTGCTAAAACTACTTCTCAACATTTCAAAATGCCAATAGTATATTTTCCCAGCCCTGTAAACACACTTTGATACACAATATAAACTTCAATGGTAGTTTTAAGACACCTCTGAGAGTATGGTTATTTAAGCAATAAGACACAGTAGGGTGTGAATTATGGTGCAATAATTCCCCACCAATTGCATTGTTAGGCGTGAGGCCAAAGACCAAGGGACCAGTGAACACACGAGGTGTGAATTATGACATCATAAGTCACACTCTGGAGTGTCTTGCTGCCATTAGAGAAATATTTTAAATGCGTTTTAACACAAATACTTTTCCGATAGTACTATATTTTAAATGAACATCCTGAAAAACCCTCCCAAGTCAAAAGCTGGCCATCGCATACCCTGAAATTAGTAACAAAATCGAAAGAAAAAGGTCTCATCTCTTCTGCTGTTGAGTTTGTCATACTGCACTGTGATTCCGTGCTCTAAGGAAGAGCCCCAGAAGATATATTCCTTACCCAAGTTGGTGAAAAACAAAACAAAGGCTTTCAGGAGGGGAGGCAGGATGGGCTCTGCCTAGTGGAGATCCAAACTGCCTGCATCAGGCTCGTACTGGCCTCACCTGTGTAACAGCGCTGCTGGAACTGCTGGCAAATCTAGCGACTGTTCTTCCACACTGCTCTATGAGGATGCAATACAGACTTCGGTAGAGCACCCCTACAGAGCTCCTGCAGCTGAGGCTGGTCCCTATCGCATCATGCACACAACTCCATTTTAAACTCCAGTTGACAAGTGCATTCTCTGCCCTCTGGGCCCTTCCGTGTTACAAATGCAGCGATGACAAAGGTGCAGTCTGGAGATACAAAACCTTACCTTGACACCGCTGGCCTGGTGACTGGTGGCAAGCTCTTTGCAGCAGCAGAGATCTTGACATGATCTCAGCTGGCTTCTTGAGCAGCTTCTACAGCTTGCCCTAAATGTACTCCATGCTGCCCTGGGTTGACTGCCAGCAGCTGCCAAACCAGCCAGTGGGCATTAGAAGTAGCGGTGTGGCAGAGCTTATGGGAGGGCTATTTGCCAGGCCCATCAGAGCAGAGATAAGACTGCGGGCACATCTGCACGTTTCAGAGCACTGAGGTGTGCAGGATGGCTAAACTAGCTGGGTAGATGCTGTTATGGCTATGTACAGCAATGATGGGCGAGGCAGAGACAGCAACTTGCATCCTGGAAGCTGTGTAGTACCCAAGTCAGGTTAATCAGCTTTCTTGCATCCAATTTGAGCCATTTCATTTTGCACTCACACAGGGCAGTGAGAGTGCCCTGTGTGCCCCTGGTTATCAGAGCAAAAAGGCAGAAACCTCAACTCTTCCAGGCCATGCCTTGTCCTGTTGTGGTTGTTCAGCAGGTGAGAGCTGTTTCCTGCACAACCCCATAGTGGTCCCATGCCAGGGACATTGACATCAGCTGAAGGCAAGGTTCGGAACCCAGAATCCCTGCTTCTCAACAGTGTGTAAGAGAGCACTTCTGCAGTTGTGGCTGTAATATTCTGTGCTGGGTGATATTTATCCCTAAGTATCAGAAACCAGACAGCACATAATTAATTTAAGAGCTAACCTGTTGTCTCCCTTTCCTTGTCCACTCAACACGTCTGTTTTAATCTCCAGCAAGAGAAGGCACTTAATTCTGCCTACAGCTTGATGATACTCCCGGGAACAATTTGAGATCTGCTGCTTCCTCTGTAAATAAAAACAAACAAACAAGCACGGGATTGCTTTTTCCCATTCATCCTGCTTGAAGTGCCTGTCAAACATGGCAGAAGAACCTGCATCTCTGTGCAGATTGTCTTCCTTCCCCAGCACCTTCCAAACAAGGTGAGCTCACATTTACAAATCTTGCTTCTCTTAGTTTTACATCCACTTGCAAAATTACAAGCACTTTCTCCTGGATCTGGGGCAAACAGCTAAGAAGAGTGCTTCAAACTGGGTCCACATGCTCCAAGAATTTAGAATACCTTGACAAAATATCTGTGTATACATATCAATTACTCCCTTTAGTGACAAAGCAGTATTTCAAAGGCTGCTAAGCAGTAGCTAACAAGTTTCTAGCAGCATGTTTTTCACAAATTAACATTACTGCTCAGAACTCATGTTCTCCAATGAGTGTGCTTCAATTTCTGAAACTGTTTCATTACTCAAAATTCAAGGCATAAATGCATCACTGTGCCACTATAAGAGCATAATCCTTAGATATACCTATCTCAATGAAGCCTTCTGGCTTTTAACAGTAAATCGCAGCCCTATTTTCATACCTCATTACCATTATGTATCTTTCCACTGACACCTGACCTTACGCATAATCAGGTATGAATTTCAAACCATACTTATAATTTAAATGAGTGTCTCATTATTTTACAAAACCCAGAACGGAATAAGATTTGAGATGTAACCATAGAATTCACATTTCACCCATTTGGAAAGATAAGTTCTCAGAAAACAAGTCATGCTCTCTAATTCTTGAGCATGAAGACCTTTAAACAAGACGTGCAAATAGGAGCTCTTCAAGAATGTCAGGACTGGACTTCAGAAAGGACTTCGCTGGCTCTGAACAAACAACACAGTGCTGAAACTGGCTGGCATGGTGTTAAAGATAAACTATGAAAGAAAAATGTGAGTGTTGAATTTATTACCTGTATTTTGAAGAAAGAACAACAGCACCAATTGCGTAAAGTTATAAAACACCAGTAATAAACATGTAAATAAACTTCAGGTTTGCAACTCCAATAGAACACAGACATCTACAAAGAAATATATATATGCATATATGTAATATAATAAAACCATTCATTAGGGAACAAGAAACATCATATTTTTATCCTATATAAAACAGCTGTACAGTGTGCACACAGACTTTCCTGATCTCTCTAAAATGCCTGTCAGTCACTTCTCCCTGCCACCACTTGCTTGACGTAGCTTCTTCGTTGTCCACAGGAAAACTCTAAGTGACTGTTTTGTACCTTAAAATGAAGTACTTATAGTGCAGTTTGTCACTTTATATATATACATATACACGCATACATACATATAGATGCACAGATATATGCATATGTGTATATATATACATATGAAAAGGACAAACACACATACACGCACACATGACAGATTTAAGTAGCTTCTCCATCCTGTGCTCTTGAAGGACTGCTTGTAAAAAAACCCTGCACATTTTGTGGAGGGAAGGAAACTTGCTGATTGTGCAGACTGAAGGCATGAGATGGTTTCACTCCTAACTGTCTGCAAACACACACGTTCTGATCACATGGTGGTGTCCCATATGCCTGAAGACAGTCTGTTGCAGGAGGCATCTTCCACCTTCTTCAGCAGCGTTGGTTTTTTACAAGGGGGTGGAGGTGGGGCTGTGATTCTTTGCTCAGTGTTGTGCAAGATTTGTTGCCAGTCTTCTCTCTCCTCACACAGTTTTCTCCTCCAATCTAGAAGCTCTTGCAGAGCCACACTCTCATTCTCAGAAAGTCTAAGCTGATGAATAACCTATTAGTGAGAACAATAATAAAAAATGTTAATTTTCTTGGCACTTGGTGTGAAACACCTTCCAGCCTACAGACCACAACTATTATGTGCAAACAACCCCATGGAGCAGCTTATTCACATGTTCTAAAAGGATGATGAACTGAAATATTGAGACTGCCATAGTGGGCCCTGGCTTAGCCATGTGAGATGGTGAATCGTTGGTGAGCGCTCCCATTCGGATATGTACAATTAAAGAAATAAACAGATGCATGCAGGTAAGCACTCAAGTTCTACACTTTTGCTGAGGGAAAGATCATCTGTACTACAGCTGAAAGAAAAGAGATCAAGCAACACTGTTAATAATTTGAAGCAATCTTCTCCTTCAGAAGGGCTTTAAGCTGTGCTTAACTTGCTTCTCCCGCCCCTAGTTACCATTATTTGCCTTAAAAATAAGGAAGATGAATGACTTAGAATTGTCTTCCTTCAATCTCACGTCTGAAAGCCACAGAAGTGAAGTTGTATGAAACAGCTACCAAAAATGGAATGAATGGCAAAATCACCCTTGCATCAGCAAAGGCTACATGAACACAATCCTTTGAAATACACAAAATAGATCACAGACTGTGACGAGTGCCTGTATTTCTAACCATCTGGTCTTAAAACTGTTCTCATATAATACCATTATATTCAGAAATAGCTTTTACACAGATCAGATAGCTGCTGTAGGAGTAGCAAGGATTCTCCCCTAAACGTAAGCACCCAAGTAACCATAGCCAAGGAACTATAACATGTTTTGCTGCTTGAAATTAATAAAGCTACCATTAAGAGATTAATTATCCTTAGAATTGGGATGGGCATTTGTCTTCCTCCAGACTATATGTTATGACTTAAAATGTAGTTTCAGTCAGCTTGAATATATTTATAAACTCATACTGAAGCAGCCAAACGGTTCTGAACTAGATTCACAATCCGCCTAGGAGAAGCTATTCTCTTCTTCTTAACTTCTGCAGTGATTATTTTGTACAAGGCCTCACATCAGCACTGGGGTTCAGAGGTTTACCCTGATTTCATAACGGTGCTCCAAATGCATCCTGTGCAAGTCAGACCTTCCATTCGTGCTACACTGGAGAAGGAAGGAACCCTTACATGGAGATGCCTGAAGATCTATTAGAAACTTGCTTAATTTTTGGCGGGCTGATACTTAAAAGAGAAATGTATTAACCCATATATTAATGGAAGACATTATAATTTCAAGTACAGTTGTAAATTCCATGTTTTTAAGAAGAAAAGTGAAAAGTGTTTGATAGATGTCATTCAAGTGTATTTCATATACAGGTGTCATCCCAGACAACTGTATGCCTCTATGAAATCAAAAACATTTTTGTTTTTGTTTATACTAATTGCACCAATGCATCCTCGCGAATCAAATGTAGACAAAATGCTCCACAGATATTATTAGAGGGTATCAGAGACTTCTTGTGTAACAAATATATTTATATATATTTTTTTTTTCCAGTGTGAGCAGGAAGACTGGAAGACAAACCAAACTTTTTAAGTTGAAACAATTTTCCAAGAAAGTGAGGCAAGATAGTTTTATCCTACAGAACAGGTGTATAGTTTGAGAGGCACTGTGGCTGATTTGTATAGATTTTTGTGGGCATAACCCAGTTTAGAAAACAGACAGATAACTGAATTCAGTTTTAACAATTTAAACACCTCATTTGCATCTAAACATTAGGCATTTCATGAGCCTGTGCTAAGCATGTTCCTCAGAGAGGTGTTGGAACATAAGAAGTCTGTTAGACTGTCATCACAAGAGTTTCATAATAAAAGAGCATCAGAGATAAATAAAGAGGTGCCTGAACACAAATAGCTAAGTAAACTTTTAAGAAAATAGTAAGAGTTACTGGCCACATCCAAGTGACTGAAGTTGGATAGCGCCACTCTAATAAACTACAGAGAAGTTTTTGGTTTTGAAAGATGTACATATATAAACCACTTGAATAGAGATAGCTTCATCACTTTTCCAAGAACCATAAAAGTACACAGGTGCAGGGTGAAAAGTGAATAGAATTTTCCTGGGCAAGGCAATTGTCAAATGCATTCTATTTATAGCTTATAGGCACTTCACTTTCCTGACCCTGCTTATGCAAGCCGTAAATTAATGCTGTGTCAGCATTCTCACTATGTAGGTCATTTTCCAGTATACAAAGTGGACAAATCTCAGTCCAGTCCTCAAGTAAGTGTAGATCTTTCATTGTATTTTTCAAACAAGGATGGAAAAGTATCTTAAGTCTTAATTCATTATGACATTGATCTGGTAAATATGCTGGAAAAAGCTGGTATTTCAACATGGATGAAGGGTATGCAATGGAAATGTAGTGGTAATGAAATCATAGAAAGGTTTGGGTTGGAAGGGACCTTTAAGATCATTTAGTTCCAACCCCCTGCTTTAGGTAGGGATACCTCCTTCTAGACCAGGCTGCTCAAAGCCCCATCCAGCCTGGCCTTGAATGGTTTCACAGAGGGGGCATTTGCAACCTCTCTGGGCAACCTGTTCCAGTGACTCACCGCCCTCACAGTAAAGAATTTTCTAATACCTAGTCTAAATCTATCCTCTTCCACTTTAAAGCCATTTCCCTTCATCCTGTTGTTACATGCCCTTATAAAAAGTCCCTCCTCAGCCTTCCTGTAGGGCCCCTTCAGGTACTGGAAGGCTGCTATAATGTGCCCCCAGAGCCTTCTCTTCTCCAGGCTGAAGAGCCCCAGCTCTCTCCCTGTAGGGGAGGTGCTCCAGCCCTCTGATCATCTTTGTGACTCTCCTCTGGACCCACTCCAATAGCTCCATGTCCTTCTTGTACTGGGGGCCCCAGATGGGGCAGTATTTCAGGTGGGCACAGTACTCCAAGTGGGGTCTCATGAGAGCAGAGTAGAGGGGCAGAAGCACCTCCCTCAACCTGCTGGTCACACTTCTCTTGATCCAACCCGGGACGCGGTTGGCCTTCCTGACTGCAAGCGCACATTGCTGGCTTGTGTTGAGTCTTACATCAACTGACACCCCTAAATCCTTCTCCTCAGGGATGCTCTCAAGCCATTCTCTACCCAGCCTGTATTTGTGCTTGGGATTGCTCCAACCCTGGTGCAGGACCTTGCACTTGGCCTTGTTGAATTTCATGAAGTTGGCATGGGCCCACCTGTCAAGACTGTCCAGGTCCCTCTGGATAGCATCCCCTCCCTTTAGCACGTCAATTGCACCACTCACTTTGGTGTCATCTTCAAAATTACTGAGGGTGCATTTAATCCCACTGTCCAAGTCACCTACAAAGATACTAAACAGCACTGATTCCTGAGGAACACCACTCGTCACCAGACTCCATTTGGACATTGAACCATTGTCCGCAACTCCCTAAGTGCGACCATCCAGCCAATTCCTTATCCAGTGAGTGCTCCACCCATTAGATCCATTTTTCTCCTGTTTGGCAACCAGGATGTCGTGCGGGACAGTGTCAAATGCTTTGCACAAGTTCAGGTAGATGAAGTCAGTTTCTCTTCCTTTACCCAGTGACACTGTAACTCTAACATAAAAGGCCACCAAGTTTGTCAGGCACGATTTGCCCTTGATGAAGCCATGTTGGTTACCACCAATCACCTCACCTTTATTTTCCATGTGCCTTAGTTGGGTCTTCAGGAGGATCTGCTTCATGATCTTGACAGGCATAGAGGTGAGACGGACTGGCCTGTAGTTCCCTGGATCTTCTCCAGTTTCCTTACAGAGAGGGCCCACATCTTCCCTAGCTGTCCTTTTATCACTGATATACTCATAGAATTTCTTTTTGTTCCCCTTTATGTCTCTGGCTAGATTTAATTCTGAGTTTTAGCTTTTCTAACCTTATCCCTGGCTGCTCAGACAACTTCTTTGCAGTCCTTCCAGGTAACCCATTCCTGCTTCCACTCCCTATAGACTTTCTTTTTGTGCCAAATTAAGTCCAGGAGCTCCTTGTTGATTCACAGAGGCCTCCTGGCATTCTTGTCCACCTTCCTCTTTCTCAGGATGCACTGCTTCTGGGCTTGGAGGAGACTATCCTTGAACACTGACCAGCTTTCTTGGGCCCCTCTTTCCTCCAGGGCTTTATCCCACATCACCCTGCCAAGCAGTTCCCTGAAGAGGTCAAAGTCTGCTCTCCTGAAGTCCAGAGTAGCAAGCTTGCTGTGCACTCTCTTTGATGCCCTAAGGATCTTGAACTCCACCATTCTGTGGTCACTACAGCCAAGGCTGTCCTTGAGCTTCACGTTACTAATCAGCCCCTCCTCACTGGTGAGGAAAAGGTTCAGCACAGCACTTTTCCTTGTGGGTTCCTGTACCACTTGGAAGAGGAAGTTATCATCAGCGCGTTCCAGGAACCTCTTTGATTGCTGGTGCCCTGCTGTGTTGTCTTTCCAACAGATATCAGGGTGGTTGAAGTCCCCCATGAGGACCATGTTTTGTGAATGCAAAGCTGCTCCTATCTGTTTATGGGGGGCCTCATCCATTCAGTCTTCCTGGTCGGGCAGCCTGTAGGGCCAACTGTATCTATTAATTTAATTACACCTGCTGAAAAAGATGGTATCTTTCCTCTTTTTCCATTCATGACTAGACCTATGATAAGCTAAAGACTTATTACACATATTCATTATAGAAGAGATTTGCTGAATTATTTTACATGAAGTACAATGTAAAACAGCAAGCACTATTTCTCCATTGTTACTCTATATTCTGAACAGGTAATTTGTGAAGGGTGAATGAGGTGTGTAGGAAGTCAGTAATTTAAGAGTGCTAATTTTTTCAGTGAATATTGAGCAAACAATTTCAACCATTAAGGGATAGAGATAGTACCAACTGCAGACCAATATTTTCCTAGTCAAAATCAATGGTTGATCCAGAAAAACATACAGGATACTTAGCCATTTAACAGCCCTATCATCTGGAGGAAACACCCACCCTTTGTTTGGTATGCAGAGTCCTTACTAAGCAAGCCAAAAAACCAAAAGTGTCAAAGATAGTGATAAACACAAGTGCTAAAAGTTGCCAAGCAATTCAATGGATTGCAATAGACTGAAGCAGTTGATGCAACGTCCACACTCTCCACTGTGAGTATAGCAAGATGAACAAAACCAATGTCAATGAGCATCTCAGGGAAGAGGGTCCAGGAAGCATTCCTTTTGCCTCACAGCCCAAACCTGCACTGCAGAAGAAAGTGCTCCCTTCCTCGCACTATGGATTTTCGTTTACATTGGAGTACCAATGGCTCAGTTCCAACAGGACAAACATGAAGGGACTTTCCACCACTAACTAGTGATTAGAGCACACACATAAATCAGGAGACATGACTTATTTCAGGTTAAGGAAGAGATTGCATTTCTGCATTCTGGGAGTGAGCTCAGCACACTGCATCTATAACAGGCAGACTCTAGGTGCAAGGAAAAGGAACTTCGGTTCACATACTTTGTGCTAAGGTGTGAGATCCATGTGTGGTAACTGTGCTACAGTAAATCTTCCAGAGTGAATCCTTTGTGGGTGTAGTGCTCAAGAGGTAGGAACTTGGGCACAGATCACATTGTGGGTATGCAATCATTTAGAGCATAATTGTGCCTACCAAGTTATATATACTTAAGTTTTACCCAGTCACTGGAGAATGAGTTCCTGAATTGTCTTCTTGGATGCCAGCTTGTAAGTTCTGCCTAAAGTTCCTCTATAAGGAAGTAAAGCAGGCAATGGATTTCAACTTTGTTTTAGAATCAAGACGAGTAGCTATAAATCCATAAATTATTTTAATTATAGCTTTAGTTCTTAAGCTGGTTAAAAAAAATAGAGCATTTTAATTAAGGAAAGTTCAAAGTTTCACATTTTAAAATCATTTGTGACAAAAAGCTACACCAGACAAAAAGATTAACAGGCCCATTTAAACTTAATTTCAGAGTTATTTACAGATTTGGCTATAGAATCTCAGGAAATTCATTCTGTATTAAAAGATTAAATGCTACAGCTTTACAGAGTATATTTTATAAGAGTGAGACATAACAAAGAGCTTATATTCTCTCCTTGTGTGTCAGATGCAACACCAACTTACTCACCAAGCTAGGGCAAAAAGTCTCAAAGCATCTGTCTAACACATTTATTAATATGCACCAGTACATTCTTCTATTTACAAAATAATATTTGACCTCATTTTGCTCTTCTCCTAACCAAATGTAGACTTTATTTTTTCATAAATATGTGTATTGTACTCGAATCAGTTTTTTTGGTCATTTGCAACTGCAGTGATTATTCTACCAGATATTCACCAGATAATGCAAAGAAGCATTTAATTACATTCTTTGATGCTAAAACATCAGTAGTTTTCTCTGCACAAAGCAGAGCTCTATGTGTTCTACTGTAGTTTTGTTTTTAGTTGCTTCTGTAAGTTTTACCAACATACCTGAATACAGTCAGAGAAATACAACAGAAAACAGATTTTTAGTCACCACACAATTTTAGGACCCCTGAAACATTTGCAGGTGGTCACTAGTCTGTATTTTCCCTTCAGAGAAATATTGCTAATTATGTTCTTTAATAGATTTTTCAGTGCTTGTGCTTCACAGTAACTGTCATCAGATTCTCACAATTAATTACTGCAGCTTTTTTATGTTTCTCTTCCATTAGTGTTTTATGCTGTTAGCAAAGCTGAGGTCCCATCATGGAATCCACAAGGAGACTGAGTCTATATGGACAATGATTTTAGCTTTCACAAATTTATTCAAGATCTACAGTAAATTATGTAATAAATGTAACATGGTAATAAATTATTATAAATATCTATATCTTAGAAATTGAACTATCTTAAAAATACCAAATTTTCAATCTTTTCCAGTTTGCAGGCTGCCTAAAAATGTAAGCAGAACAAGTTCCAGCCTTCTACCAATTGCTGACTCACAGTTATGTTTATCTGAGCCCTTAAAAGTAGTTCACAAATCCCAGTGGGTCATCTGTGGATCTTCAGTTTCAAAGACTGAAGTGATCAGGATGCTCTCACTCTTCATTTCACAATTAAAGACACAATTTCATTCAGCAATTCTAGAAAGAATTATTGCTGTATGCAATTATTAGTGAGAGCAGCACATTCTGATTCAATGTGTGACTGGCATGCATCTCTTTCATAGGGTGTTTCTAACTCATTTTAATGGTTTCAAATTTCTCTGCTTTCCTTTTGCATCTGATAAGCCCCTATGCCGACTTCTTCCAAACACGCAAGTAACATATTTTTCCTAACTATAGGAGAAACACTACAACCTCCCAAATTCCTAACCTTTTAGGTACCAAAACAGATTATGTTTCACTTTTAGTTCTAAATTACAAAAAATCACAGATCAGGAAGAGATTTCCACCAACTCTTAAATCAGGAAAAAACATCTGTCACTCTAGATATTACTTAACAATAAAATATTCATTTGAAGATACGAGGGGAAAGCACACAGATAAATAAGGGCGTGTTAAAAAACCCAGGCAAGCATTCAACATAAATCAAATCAATATGTAAATTTGTGTTTGATTGGGAATCCTGCATTTGCCATGTAAGACCCCAGCAGGGATTAGAGAGCAGCTATGATTAATGAGTTTACATGCCTCTAAATTCCAATTAAAAATCTCCAAATACAAATGTACCACTGGGATCCAAGCAGATTCATCCAATTGTGGATTCTGGGACATGCTTTTGGGTTGGTTTTTTTTGTGGTTTTTTTTTTTTGTAAATATAGACCCCCGGGACCCAATAACTTGATATATGATATGCAAAGGTAAACTGATTTTAGTTAGTCATTCTCTTAAACTGCTGATAATTTTCCTTTGTGTTGGAGAAGCATTACTACCTCCAAAAATAAAACTCTCCAAATGGATGGCAAATGGATTTAATGGAAAGGAGAAAATGGCAAAGCCCTCCAGTACTGCCTGGTACAAATTTGGAATTGGTCTGGAGAAGCAATACCAGCTTAAGTAGAGTTAAAAATGAGATCCATCATTGGCATATATTTGCTTTGTTACAAGAACATGTCTCAGTTAAAGTTTCTTATTATACCAAAAGAAAAAACTAGCTTTAGATCAGGTGATATATAAATGACATACCAAAGGAAGTCAGAACTTTGTTGACACTTAAAATACTTAAAACTGCCGATAATCTTAAAAGTAACAGACGTTGTATTTAAAATACAGTGGATCACCACAGAAGTCAGGAAGAAATGTTTTCCCTCCTGCCAAGCACTTTCCAGTAATCTAGATTTTTAGAGAGACAGATTTAATTTTCTTCCAAGCAATGCTTGAAGTGGGATATTCTGAGGTCAGAAATTGCTTGGGCATAGACATCTTTGATTCCAGCCCTCTGCTATCATAAGGCATTTGGAAAAGTATCAAGCCTCAAAAAAAAAAACAAAAAAAAAAAAAACCAACAATCCATTATTGCCCTTGGCTTGACTTTTTGAAAGGATTTTCCTCAAAAGGTCATTGAAGAAAAGTCCAGTGGCGACTACTGTAACTAACTCCAGAAGGCTCTTCCTCACAGACTGCTGGAAACTGGGAGGATGTACCCTGAACATCTCTCAGAGACACTCTGAACCCCTTCGCTTTGCCTCGGAAAAGGGAGTTTTGGTCAGGAGGAGAATCCTGTGCTACACACACCTTTGGAATGACTCAGATTTCATACTCTTAATCTGATTACTATTCCATTGCTGGTACAAATTGTCTCATTTTCTCTCATGCTCTTGGATACTCCTGGGTTTTTCTTTTTGTTCTTCTTGCTGCTTTTCTTTCTCTTTATTATTATTTTTTCCCCAGGAACACATTTTAGTTGCAAAAGCAAGGGCTGATCCTCAGCTCGGTTTTGTACCTTTCCCTCAATGAAGTAGTAACATGCCTGGAACCACAACATTCTAGATTAATTAAGCTAATCATCTTTCATAAAGCTTGGAGGTCGTTCAGCAATCACTGACATTATATCTTAGCAAAATAAAGTTAGTATACCAATTCTGAGTAGGGCTGTAGCATAATCTGGCAAAAAAACTTTGGAAGAAGGTAAGGAATGTTCAATAATATATGACGGCACACATTTCAAGCTCTCTGATGACTTGAGCTGGGAATACAGCGGGACATGTTCAAAACGGGTGGATTTTACTTATTTATTCAGATCTTGTGGGCTTTTATTATTTATTTATTATTATTTGGTTTGGCTGAGTTTATCTCTACGCTAGATTTCTGTTATCAGCGACAAAATGCCACCTTCCTAGACTGACTGAAATTTCAACTTACTACTGAAATATATTGTTGTTTTTTTTTTTTCTCTTAGGCAATATTTCTTTCTCCAGACAGACTGACTATAAACTGCTCTTTAAAGATTTCAGAAGCATCTTCATAATTCAATTCTGATGCTTCAGAAGAAATGATTATGCTCCAGATAGCAACTATGCCTTTCTGAAGATGAGTTCTGAAAACAAATCACCTATTGCAGATGTCTTCAGAACAGCTGGCCCAACAATGATATCACTTTGTGTAGTTCTCAAAAATCTCCTCAGACAGTTAGAAACGATGTTTCTCACTATGCTTTTGAAGCAATTACAAAAACCATCATTAAGCCCTATTTCCTAATGTTGTGTATCGCCCTTTCTTGCAAAAAAAAAGGCTCCACTTATGGTCAAACAACATTAGAAGCAAACATCACTTAATTTACAGGCTGTTAGCTGTGCAAATCCCACCTGACCCTACATGCATATGGCAGTGTGTGAACGAAAGAGAGTGAAGGGCACAGAGATCAACTTATTCTCTCTCATACCAGGCACTTACAACCGTGAACTCACAGGTACTGACTGTGGAGCAGGGGAACACCCTCCCACTGAACTTCTAATTGAAGGAGCTTCTTATGACGACTCACTGGGCATTGTGGAAACCCAAGCAGAATCACTACATACCTTGACCAAGCCCCAGAGCTTAAGGAGGGCACAGGGATGTTTAGGAAGATGTTCCCTTCTCCTCAACAGTCACAGCCTTCCAGCAAGGGGAAAGATAACCTACACTTTCCTTTTTGGATGTCCCAGCAGTCAGAACTAGGACGTACTTGCAGAGGAGGGGAGTGTCTGCCCTCCAAACACCATTAACACGGCAATGTGTGTACCTACCAATGAATTTATAGTATGTATCACCTCATACTATTTAATACATAAGGTACATATTTTTGGCTTCTAAAAATAAAGATGCACTGTGTTATAAGTCCCAATTTTTGTCTGGATTTGATATTACAAAGAGAATTCTTTGGTACTGCTGTCAAAACAAATGAAGCAAAACACAATTTACAGACTTACACTGATCCAGACTGATGATAAATATGAAACATTCTGTGTCCTCTCTTGGATGTTATGTGTTTACAAAGGCGTTGGTGATTTTGTTATTACACTAGACTTGGTTGATTGTGACATTTTTCTTGAAAGATGATCAAAGATTACTTCCAGCTAATAGTCAAACCCAATAGATATTAATAACGAATGCAAGAGCCCAGTGTTTAGAAAGAAGTGTGACAACAGGCTGGGGATAGCAATGCATCACATTCTTGTGTATTCATTTTTTTCAACTTTTGAACAGTCAACAAAAGAAGTGATTGGCAACAAATATTAAATCAAATAGGAACAAAGGCAGCCCTTGAAACTATAATGAATATGCAGCTCTTTCTGAGGGGAGAGAGTGCTGAAAGCAATGAGATTTCATGAAATAAGGGCTATGGCTTAAGCTGTAATGAAACAATAAATACATTCTTCATGAATATGAAAAGATATTTCCAATTTTTCATTGTCAGGTGTTGGCTCTTATATTACTGCAATCTGCCAACCAGCACTATGGGGTTTAAACAAAATAGAAGAGATAAGACTGCAGATTTTTTAATATAACATTAAGTGAAAAAAATCATCATTTTTTATCTTACCTCCTACCTTTTGAGTATGTGACAGATAAAACATGTTTCAGAAAGGGATAACCACTACTAGAATGGCAGCTGCTTGCTTATTTATGTCTTGTTCTGGGAGTACTTCCATAGGATGCTTGAATGCATGTGACACCTGATTTCAAATAAGTCAACTTTCCATCACGAGAAAACTAAGCCGCATAAAGAGACTTGGCATCCGTTAATAAGAATTTTTCTATCTTTTTCCTCTGGATCTTTAGGACTCTATGGCTGTGAAATAACTTATGTAGTAAGCCACCCTATAAATGAAGGTGGACTATTACAATTACCTTTTATTTCAAGGAACATAAATATCACATTGATACGTGTATGAAAGCAAATGTCACATCTGGAACATCAAATATGACTTTCTACTTTTTTAATGTCTTAGTGCCTCTCCCTTTTCCTCCCACCAACCTTTGCTGCGTACCTATTTCTTTCCCACTTCTTTTCTTCACCTTCCTTTTAGTTCTTTTGTCTTCTCTCTGACTCCTCGTTTCCTCTTTCTAAATCCCCTGTTCCATAATATTATTTATTATTCTCAGTCATTTTATACTTCCTCCAATCTTCCTTCTCTGAATCATCCCTTATCTGCTGCCTGCTTTTCTCCCCACTCCCGCCCCACACACAAGCTTATTATCACTCCAGTCTTTAATCTGCACCTCATTCCCATCTGTTCTTTATCTCCACGTTGTCCATCTTATCCCTTTGCAGACAGACCATGTTGTTTTTTTGCTGCCCACATAAGAAAGAAGGAGCCTTTTAGCTGGCCTGCTTTTCTTCATTTCACCGTGTCTTTCTCACACCGCATCCCACTTCATAGTGAAAGTTAATAACAACTTTAAAATATTTTCATCAAAAATAAAAAAATACAGTTCTGAACCTGTTAAAAAGAAGACAAGGCTGTTTTGCTTTTATGCAAGGTGCCAAAGATAAAGTCTTCCCTTTGTTGTCTCTATTTTGTCCTGCTGCTGTTCCTGACGTGCCAAAGAACTTACATATCTCAACAGCCTGTACGCTTACATCTTTTAAAAATACCTCATAGGAGCTATTGATGAGAAGAAACAATAAACATTATCCAGAGAAGAGAGTCTACTGGACTGGTAAAGAACTGGGAAATTATTGATGTAAAATAAACAGAGCACCAAGGAGATATTTTATAAAGCTATTTTTGTTTTAGATGAAGTTTTAGTTAAATTCTGCTAAATGATTTCAATTCCAAAAAAGTCCCCAGTATGCTTTGGATCACTTCCTGGAGCCTGACTAAATAGAAATGACTCTTAATCCTAACAAAATCTTCTACTTAGGCAAGATCTTGCAAGGTCTTGCACCTGGGTTGTGGTTCCCCTCCTCCATTAATGCAAGCTGGGGGATGTAAGGATTGAGCACAGCCCTGCTGAAAAGGACTTGGGGGCACTGGTGGATGGGAAGCTGGACATGAGCCAGCAATGTGCCCTCACAGCCCAGAAAGCCAACCATACCCTGCGCTGCATCAAAAGAAGCGTGGCCAGCAGGGTGATCCTGCCCCTCTACTCTGCGCTGGTGATACCTCACCTGGAGTACTGCATCCAGGTGTGGAGTCTTCAGTGCAGGAGAGATGTGGACCTGTTGGAGTGTGTCCAGAGGACGGCCACAAAAATGATCCAAGGGATGGAACATCTCTCCTACAAAGACAGGCTGAAAGAGCTCGGGCTGTTCAGCCTGGGGAAGAGAGGGCTCCAGGGAGACCTGATAGTGGCCTTTCAGTACCTAAAGGTGGGCTATAAGAAGGAAGGAGATAGACTCTTCAGAAGGGTCTGTTGTGACAGGACAAGGGAAAATGGTTTCAAACTTAAAGAGGGGAGGTTTAAACTGGATATAAGAAAAGAGTTTTTTACAATAAGGGCAGTGAGGCACTGGCACAGGTTGCCCAGAGAGGTGGTGAATGCCCTGTCCCTGGAGACACTCAAGGTCAGACTGGACAGGGCTCTGAGCACCCTGATCCAGCTGTAGGTGTCCCTGTTCACTGCAGGAGAGTTGGACTAGATGGCCTTTAAGGGTCCCTTCCAGCTCAAAGGATTCTCTGATTGTCTGATTCTATCAAGATTGTGGCACAAATGACCAGAAGAAGCCTACCTTCCACTTTGGTGGTTTCTTTGACTCTGGAAGAAAATGATGGGGAAGAATTCAAGGGTAGAGATCCAGGCATATTTGAAGACGCCAAACTCTTTAAACAAATCACTGAAGAGATTTTAAAGAATCAGCATTTCAGTAATTTTAACTTAGTAATTTTAAAACAAGCTTGGACGGGGCAGTTTCCTAGTTTTCTGCTGTTCAGGGAGCAATAGGAGCGGTAGAATTACAAAAAGGTTTTCTGCAGAAGCTGAGTATGGTTGCAGCTGATGTATTTAGGCTTAGATACTAAGAGCAAAGTAGGCTTTTCTTTAAGGCAGGTTTGGATATCATTTCTTGCAACATTGTTTTGCTGTAGCTTTCCAGTCTATGTTTTGAAAATTTTGTTGTACATAAAAACATAAAATACATGGAACTTGGCATCCTGGCTTGTTGAAAGAATATGTGTATTTCTTTGCTAACAATTTCTTAAGAACCTATTATCAGAACAAACTAAAATACATGAAACAAGGTTCAATTTTTGATGTTTCAGCTTCAGATACAGATGAAGTGAAGTTCTTCATGTTTCATGGTGTTTTGTTGCAATATATAGGTATAATCATTTGGAAATCTGCAACTGTGCAGCCACAGTACAATACGAAGGGAAAGGTATTAGTTAAAAAATCATAGTTTGCTGTTCTTGTAAAATGTAAGACCTTTCATTTCTTTTGGTATAGGTTCTTTCATTTCTAATCAGACAAGAATCAAGGTTTATTTTTAATTCTCTTCCTTTTTTTTTTCTAGCAGAAGAATATAGAATTTCATTGCGTAACTTAAAAATGATAAATATTTTATTAATATTTAAAAATCTTATATCAATTTTTGTGTTTTTTTCATCCTGATAAAAACTGACCTTTAATTAATAATGGCTGTAAAAAAAGTAGCATTTGTGGCCAATACTGAACTTGCTTTTTTTTCCAGCAGATTCTATTTTAGAGATGATCAATTAAGCTGTTGAGTTTGTATCTCCTTAATATTCTATACTGGTAATAGCTTCCAAAATGTTTGTTAAGGTTGATTCTTATGATGAATGTCAATAGATGCTAAGCTGAAGAACTTGTTCCCTAAGTGCGTAGTTTTGCATTGTGGAGAAAGTTTCAAGCACTGACACAGGCAGTTATCACCTGATGTGACAACATGATGGTACAGTAAGCCACAATACCTAGCCTTCCACTAGATGTCTATGAGCCTTGAGATCCTGTGACAAAAATGAAATTAACTCCTGTCACTTCAATAAGGAATAAGCAGAGAGATATTCAAAAAATACATAAATATTAGAAGTCCCTGAAGGCTAACGAACCAGTTTCCTTTAGCTGAAATGACAGTGTCAGCCAAGAAACCCGAGGAATCAGTGTCTGTTTCTCTCTCCAAAGCAATTAGTCAATCAGTGCTTTTAAAGATCTGTGAAACAATCTGTCCTATTTCATACGTCTGTACAAGAATTACTTTAAAGTGATAAGGTTACTGCACCAAAGTCTGGCAAAGAGTTTTACAATAGGGTTGTATGCTGCTAAGAGTCACCAGTGGAATGCTAAGAAATGTCAACTGTAATTAAAACGAATCGTTTTCAAATATATTGCAGGCTTTCAAAATAGTGAGGATTGCTTTTTACATTAGGAATTTTAAATGCCGTGAGCATGGACTTTTTAAAAATGTTTTTTAATGTGTTTTTTTTTTCCTTCTGTGGGAGGAAGAGTTTTTTCTTTTTCTTTTTGCAATACCATTTTGGAAGATGTTTATTCATTATGGCAGTTGCATCAAAAATCACTGAGCTGCATTGTTCCTTCTCTAAACTTGTCACAGTTCTTATTAAGGTTGCATTTTGGGACTGTCCCTGAATGTAATTCTGAGTGCATGGCATGGAATATGTTTTAAAGATTTGTGAGATGCTTTGCCAACTATCTATTTACTGAAAAGTGACATTTTGAAGTACTGAACTGAAATTGTGTTCAGCTTTTGGCAAGTAGTGTTGGAAGGATCAAATATAGAAGTTTGCACACGAGTAAAACTTTCTTCTAATATAAAGCATTTAAATATATCAGATTAATTTAATTGATGGTGATATTTTGATTTTAATCATCAAAGATGGTTATTTTCACTGTGAAAAAAAAATAAATTAGTTACTGTCCTTAGCTCAATACCAACCTGTACAAGAAGCATTTTTCAACATCCAACAGATTCGAATCAAGAAAGCTTTAACATGCAGGTACTACGAATTTTTACTCTCTTATGGAGTAAAAATAAATCCATAAGAGAGTAAAAATTACTCTCTTTACGTTAGACCACCAATGACATTTTTACCTGACTAGTGTGGCTCTCCCTATGTCTTTGAATCGATGAACCCGCTGTAGTGCTGGCTGACAATCTTGAATATTCATTTTCCTCCGGTACACCTAAAGAAGAACAATAATAATTTGTTTTGTAACCTGACATTTATGCATTGGTTGATTTCAGCACAAGATTCAGAAGACTTTCACATATTTTACTACAAAAGAATGATAAATGTCACACATTTGCCTGGGTATTTACTTCTTATATGCTTATGAAAGCTGGAAAGGTTATTGTTTATCGAGTATAAACAGTATAATAAGTACGTATGTTGGTTTACAGAAATTGCACTGGAAGAGCCTACAAATGGCACATTACCTACATGACACTGGCTAGGGATTCCTCCTGCAGTTTGGAAATCCCTAGCTCCTCTTCCCCTGGTTCCTTTTCATCACAGAAGCAATGCAGAAGGAATGGAAAATGGACTCAAGGTCTGTTCTCACATTAATGTCTCTAGTCATGTGGGGAGTCAGTAGCTCCAGGTTTTACAACTTCATCTCCTCAGTATTACAGGGCTTTTCTGTGTAATTGTTGTACTTATTGTGCACTCTCCATTTGGGAAATAGATGACCAAAATTTAGAAATGTAAAAACCAGTCATCCAGTGTGAAAGAGCCAGGCACACCCTCCGGCATCAAAAGAAACAAGCACCTCTGTGCAGTGACCGCAGAGCGAGGCTCACAGCCGGTGCTTCCCATTGCTTCTGCTGGAGTGAGAAGACCACTCCCACAGCACTGTCAACAGATCTGGGAGATCGGATCAAGGGAAGCAAAGGCAGAAACAGAAATACAGTGAGCCCACGATAGGCATTATTAAGCTCCTCACAAACTCACACCACAGACACCATGGAAGGTCTGGGACCTGGCAATTTTATTATTGCTCAGTATAGCATTTATTCCAAATTTTTATATTTGTATGGCATCCATATACAGCAAATCACTATTCCTTCTTTCGCCAGAGTTGGCCCTCAGGAGAAGAGGATTAATCCCGTCAGGAGACAGTGTAAATTGAATTGTTCTCAGCAGATTACCAACTGCAAATGGATCTAATCTGAATTTGGGTAGGACTAGATGACTTGCAAAGGTCCTTTCCAACCAAAACTGTTCTATGATTCTATCAACAGTCAGATTCAACTAGGTATCTACCTTTTCGGTGGCTAAAACTAGAGAAAGTGAATCTGTGCCTTGATAGCTAATTAGTGAGATAAACAAAAATGAGGTGAACCCCACTCTTTGCATATTATACTCAACATACACAGAACTGTAATGGAAACAATTCAAAAGTTCAAATGCAATGAATCATAAACTAGTTATGAGATTATACTGTACTACTCATAGTTCAGTTTCATGTTCCTGTTCAGTTTCTTGTTCAATCATGAAACTAGCATAGAAATACATGATGAAACTTCTTCCAAACCTCTATTTTCTGTATTAAAAATGCTTATTTTTTGATAAAAGTGTTAAATCTTATATGGTTAGTGATGTATGATTTAACTCATGCAAATAAAAGTTGCACGAATTATTTCATAAAATAACCTGATTTTGTGAGAGAAACAGAACAAGAGTTTTAAAGAGAATGAACGATCCTTATTCCTTTCTCACTTCTAGTTTCCCCCTTTTACTGGTGCATCTCCATAGCTTTGTGGCTAAGAACTGATGCTTTTTTGTATTGTTCTTCTGAATGGAGCTTGTGTAAACTATTCCCAAATGTTTATCTTCTTCTACAGCTTCAAATCACCTGGACTTTCTTTAGACACATACAAGCAGTGAAATGGCCAAAGCCCTGATTGCAGCTCTGGAGCTAGAACAAATCTGGTGAGGATCCAGCCTTTCAGATCTACCCGAAGCAGAGAGGACATCTGAGCATGTTCTTTCAATGCTTTGAGCAATGCTTTGTTTCAAGGTGAGGTTCTTTCTTTTTGAAGCTAGTCCATGAGGTATTATGTATATACTGGAAAGTGATGTTCACATTCTCCAGTATACTAGGTTTCTCAAATATGCATTGCCACTATTCCTTTCTTACATTTACCAAAGTCAGTAAACAACTCCTACCCTACAACATTAAATTTGCCCTGAGTAAGAACACATATTTTTAGTAAAATGAAAAGCTTGAAGTAAATGGTTTTCTTTGAGATTTCCCTCCAAAAATCTGTTTTTGTCAACACAATTCTTTTTTTTTTACAATAATAAAAAATTAACCACATTTTAATGCAGAATGCCTTTTAATGTTATGTGTTCTTAATTTAACTTGAATAAAAAATATATTGTAAATTATTTGCACAATTATAGGTACTTGTAAATGAATGAAAAATTTCCTAGACCAGTAGCATGCTTTTGAAAAAGATACTGCTTTTGCACCATATCAATACGCTTAAGGATCTATGGTGCATGATAGCCTTGAGCTAAGAATATCAGTGATTTTCTATTTCTATGAAAAGCACTTTGATAAGCTGTCTTATCAAATAAATAAAGTTTCCATGTACCGCAACAGCATGTCAACACAGACCAAGCAGAGGTTTAGAGGAATTTGGAAAGATAAATGGAGTAGCTGATTGCACTCTAAAAGTTTTCCTTTACGTGCACCTAAGTAAATATTTGGATACCACAGTTGTGCACTGAATAAGACCTTGCTTAATTCAGCACAAGGTTGGAAGCATCAGTTTAGCAGGGGAAGAACTACAAGAACACAGGTTAATGAGAAGTACAGGCAGGAGCATGAATTGTGCCGTCAGGAGTGGGCTTTCTTTAAACTATTCTCAAGTTATCCACAGTAAGTGTTCATGCCTGTGTCACAGGGACAATCTGTAAGGTTGTCTGCTGTGACACCTCTCCCATTCTGTGATTTCCTAGGCTGATGAGAACTCATTGCCTACTGTGCTAAGATCAAGTGGTAAGTTCCAGTATACCATACAGCAGACTGCAGCCCACAGATGACCTGCTTAGAGAAAACGGCCACCTTCTTGGCAGCTAAAGTTAGGTGAGATTCATTCCCTCACCAGAATAATGCACAGGGCTCTTAATGAAGCAGTCAGGTTCTTGACAGCTGATCAGCATGAACTATACAGTGACTCCATTCACATGCATCTCCACACAACAAACAGTGGGCCTCAGATGTAGCTGAAGAGAAGAGGAACAAGCAGCAAAGAGGGACAGCAGAGTGACAATGGAGCTGGATGCTTGGCGTAGTGCAAAGTGCACGCCTGTGTGCCCACTGGGCATGATGCAGCACATTCAGTCTCCCGTGGTCCAAACAGGCAGTGTCATCTACCCAGAATCAACTCTAGATTTCAGTTGGATCACAGTGGGTAAGTACCTCAACAGCACTCCACTGTGGGTAAAAAATTGATGTATACCTGAGGAATTTCTTCCTTTCACTAACCAAAGGTTCAGTCACCTCAACTGCTTTATTAGTTGTCGTGTTTAATCATTTCACATGATAATTAAACACTACTCTATATCCCATTAAGTACAAGGTGGAAATAAATAATAATGAATTTCACAACATTTTTAACTGCTGTGTCTGAGTATTTCCCACTTTGGTGTTTTGAGAGATTTAGGATCACAGATTTGAGCACTGTAACACAAAAGATTATTATAGGCTTTCTGATTACTCTTTGTGTTTGGACAAGACAATAGTTTAAAAAAAAGGTTTCTTTTGGAATAGAAGTCTGGTGAATTTGGAAGTTTTGTAGAAGACAAGTCACACGTTCACAATACAGAGTTGCAGAAAGCTGTTACTAATAATATTATAGACAAAAAGAAGAAGAGGATTACATTATATAAAATGAAAAAGAAACTTCTACCAAAATTCCTGGCTAACAGCAGTGCCAGAAATTAAAGACAGCTTCTTAGAGCAACACAGCATTAATCTGTTTGGAAGCTGAGCTAGCCAGTATGTAGTTGCTTAGTAATGGTTTTCTAAAGAATCATCAGGTTAGACATAAGATTAACATCTCGGTCAAGATGATTATTCTTATGACCATAGTGACTTATGCTTCAGAGAAATGGTGCTGACACTTTGCTTCATTCTTAACAGCCAAAGACCGGTCATATTTAAGAAATAGCTTTCTATACTAACTTGTGAGATGTTGCACAAATCTAGGTTTTCATTCTAAGAGAGAAAAATAAATTATACAGTTCCACTGTGTAGCAATGGGAAGCAAATTATTTTATGCTCACAAGTTTTGTAATCTCAGCATCAACTAATTAATAACACATTTCAAGTTTTAGTCACTGAAAAGTTAGAGGGATCATGTATACAGTAATAAAAATGAGAAAGTATTTTACAGGAAAATATCTCCTGGAACATTCAAAAATCAAAGAATCGTAGAATCACAGAATCACAGGAGTTGGAAGGGATCTCAAGAGATCATCGAGTCCAATCCCCCTGGTACCCTACAATAGGCCTAGAGGTATCCAAAAAGACATGGATTTCAAAATCAAGATGTTGAAGTTGAATCCTGAAAGTATTTTTACTTTTAAGAAAGGTGTTTTTCAACTCATGTAATCCAAATACACTGAAAATTTTGTTTTGTTAATTCTTTCAATTATTGTTAATGCTATCTCGAAAAGCAGAATTCTATACCACAAATTTTTTTTTTTTCATTTTGGTCTTTTGTGTCAGGGTAAAACTAAAGCTTATAACATTTGTACAACACCCTGATAGGCAAAATGTAGATTTGAACCTTAAAATACCACAAATAATGTTAATTCCTTGCCCAGTGGGATACTGAGAGACCTAAAAGGACTTTTTTTTCTGCTCACTGTATACAGTGAATGCCAAAATCATTCCTTATGAAAGCTGCGTCAAAATTAGCAACCTTCCATTGAAAGTTTGAGTTTGATGAAGTGGTGTTTCCCAATGGAAAAAAATACCTTACTGGAAAATTCCACTGCACAACATTACATCTTTATGATTAAACTTTCCATTTACATATAGTTTTAAAAGAATTTGTTTATGCATAATAGGTGCAGTGTGTTATCGATATGAATAGCCCTGGCTACTAGTGGTGGCAAACACACTAATAAAAAACTTCACACAATTATAAGCACTCATCTCACCTACCAGTTGGCCTTCTACTCAAGCAACGACCGTTTATTTCAGTAACTGCGATCATTTGCTAACTTAACTATAATCATCACAAATTATAAACATAAAGCATCACTTCATTTCTAAGCTGAAAGAAATGCAGCTCTTGTGATTAAAATCCCAGTTAAGGGATCTGGGGATAAAATGATTGCTCTTATTAAAAAAAACCTGATCTCCCACAGGTCCCATTAGGACATCAGTATATATGATTAAAATCCTACATAGAAAGGAATCAAAGTCTTGGTCTACCCACAGATTTTGTGTTAATATAACAGTTTGACTGTTATACATTTGGAAAATACACTCCCTCCTCCCTAAATTGTTGTATTGATGCAAATGGGGACACAGTTATAATGGACAAAGATGCCTTTTTATTCTATTACAGTGTGTTCCCAGTTCCACACAGGAATGAATGCACCTCTACACTCCTATAACTTCTCAAACTGGATGAACTTTCTCCTTTGATTATCAGAAAGAGCATGAAGAATTATTTTGGCCAACAACTGCAGAATGAATTTTGCTGGAAAAAAAAGTGAATTATTTAATTTTGAAATGCTTCATTTCAAGTAATAAAGCTTGATTTTTTCATTTCAAAACCAGCATATTTTTTAAGCAAAGCATAGCTGGAACATAAAATGAAATACTTCTGATAAACTTGATTTTTCAGTTCAAACCTATGGATATTAAACAGCTCCAGCTTTTGAATTTTTTTAAGGATAGTATATTTGGGAAACAAAATGTAGTATTTCACTTAGTATATTATCCCTTTGATTTTTCCAGTTTCATTCTCAAGCTACCAGTTATATTCTATATGATGTGTACCTCCACCCTTAGCATTAAAAGCAATACAACTGCTCTATTTAGGCAAACCATATTTAGATTTAAGGTTTTGGTAGGAAGATAGCTGTATGCAGCGCCACACATATATTTACACATCTGCTTCTCCACATCCCACCAAAATTAATATTCTTTTTGTCTCATTTTATATTCATATTTATGTAATCATATTTTCTGATTCTCCGTAATACAGATGTTATATCCTTAGCATTATGCTTATAGGACCTTGAAAGATTTCATTTGGTCATTGTTCTTGCACCATTTTGATAATTTTGTTGGAATTACACACAATTTGCCATTCACTAGGAACGCAATAGCACCAGTGGGAGATTCTGGTTTTCCATTTTCTCTTCCATTTTTATTGATCATAGAATCAGAAGCCTCAAATCTCAGTTCTCCTTAGGCTATTTACAGACTTAGAGCTGAGGTAATTACAACTTCCTCAAAAGAAGCTGTTTTATTTTTTTCACATTCAGCTTTCATTGCAGATGGGCTTATCAGTTCATACATACAAAGTTAAGCCAGTTCCAGAAACAGAGATATTTCACAACTCAGGAGATTCCAGCTTGACTGTATCTTTAAAAGCTCATTGAAAGGCGCACTTCAGCAATTTTATGTTAGAAGAGATTTGGGATTAAAAAATGCTTACCATTTGATACCGAATTTCCATTTTCAGCAGTCACAGAACTGGACAGTGGATTAGAAGACTGAGTTCCATGGTTATTTGCATTTTTATCCTGGGTTTCTGATCCAGTATCCGACGCATTTGGATCTTCTCTGCTCCTCAAGTTCAGGTTAGTTTCAGCACCTGCCACAGAGAAAAGGCTTGTCAGCTTCCTATTTGCTAGTGGCTTTCACACAGAAATAGACACAATTAACTCTGAGAAACCAAATTACTTTATCAAATCAATTTCATTAATCACTCAGTTCACTAGACCAGTGATAAATGTGGAAGGTTCAAGTAAATTACTTTTGCAGGGTTTTTCTATTTATTTATTTTTTGCCAGTGTTCCACCTGTAGCCATTTAAAGTTTATGAAATTGAACGCTTTAACAAAATTTTATTTGTACTGTTTCTCTTCACACATACATCAGCTGATAAAACCCCACAGGTTTGTACTGCCTCTATTTTAGGTTCTATTCGATGTCACAGAAGTTCATATACTGCTGTCATCACATTAGGTCATAACAATAACAGCTAAAACGTGGCTTTATTGTTTTCTTTCATTTCCTCCCTCGAAACATGAGACAGCCTTTAACACAAAACCATAAGTACCAACAATCCTACCAGCAAGGTCTCCCCACGGGCACTATTTTCCCTGCCTCAGGGTTTTCCAGCCATCAATTGCCACTTTCTATAACATTCTGGATTTTTAAGTCATTGCTTCTAGTTAAATTTCTTCAAGATATCACAAGGAGCCCTGGTCCTGGAATAGATCACAGGCTGCATACAGTGCATGAGTATTTCCCCAAAGAGGAGGGCAAAATTCTCTTCTTTCCTCCTTGACTGAGGGCTGAGAGGACTGGGAGACAAGACCAGGAATGGTCTCACTGCACTTCCAGCATCCCAGGTGATCCCTACTTTGCCCTTGTGTGGCAGGCCTGGTGAGATTGCTTTAAGTGGTGGTGAACACATATGCACTGTTTCCTTGTCGTAATGAGGTTTCCTTCAGAGAAAACCCAGGTGAACGCTGTTCTCTCTCTGGCTAACTCCATTTCAGCTCCCCTAACTCCCTCTACCCACTGGGAGCTGGCATTAGTTGCAAGTCTGATGCATAGTGGCTCATCTTGGTACAGAGGCCCTCATTTAGCACCCTAGAATGGAAATATCTCCTCTGACAGTCCTCAAAGAGATTGCTTTTGAGTGGGTCTTCTTAAGCTTTGTCATAATAAGAGCAACAACTAATGGAGGTCAAAAGACTAGCAATTAAAACCAGTGTTACAGCATTCACTCATACACCAGTGACATTCTCAGCTCTCCCAAAGACGCAATATATACTTGTAAGCATTAAGCACATAAGCATTTTTCAAGGGAGAGGTAAAAAACGTCTTCACCATATAACAGATACTTTTCCTGCAGATTTTCAAACTTAATGTTGAGTGCATGGTCAACTTTCATCTTCATGCCTAAACTGAAAAAAACCAACCGTTGAGTTCCAAAGTACCAACATTTTTTTAAAAAAACTGAATTAATGAAATGAAAACTATACTTCCATTTTGGTTGACTTGAAATGTTTCCTTTCATTGAAAAGGGCTTTCTTAGTTGCGTTTAGCTTTCAGTTATCTAATACTGAATCTTTCTTAACATTTCCTTTTCTAACAAAAAAGCTGTCTTGCAAAGTCAAAAAGTTCATTTCCAAGCTGTCAGAATAAAACATTTCAATGTTTTTTTTAATTCCCTTTCTTGCCCTCATTCCCTGATCCTGACTTGTTGCCAGATCTGACTGGAGTATTTTGGTGGTGCTGTTTTATAAACTGCATATTTAGGCAAATGCACTGAAAAAATTAGGCCACCTCTACCCCCAGTAAGTGATTTGGGGCAGGCAGCAGAACTGGAGTCTGAGCTAGAAAGCGCACGCAGCACAATTATAAGAGCATGCCTGATTTAGCTTTTGTGCAAGCAAGTTGACTGAAAAATGCGTCTTTGCAGCTCGTATTTAATTTGTCTGAAAAGGAAATGTCACTTTCAGATGTTAATAGTCAGTGCACTTGCCTATAGATCATAATCCACCTACATAATTATTGTGCCACCTTTTACATAAAGAGTCTCAGAGGAAGTGGCTGGGATCCTTATTTTTCTTGATATCCAAAAGATTTATTGATTTGCCTGACATCTGCAATTCATTTGACTGTGCAAGTGGAAAGACATTTTCTTGCATTCCTACTCTGTAGAAGTCTTTTGTTTCATGGGTACATTGTTATCTTTTCACAGAATTCATGAAGGGCTCTTGGAAAAAAAAAAGTTATCATTTCTCCTTTGTACTATACAGAGCATTGTGGATAGTTACTATTGAGCGAAAATCTCATCATAAACTGGCAGAAACAAGTAGTGGATAAACAGAATACCTTTTGGGACAGCTATTTAGATAGATATCTGTTATCCCATTTGCTCTATTCAGTCACTGTAACAAATGCACATCTTTAATTACTTAATCACAGAATCATGAAATCATAGAATCATAGAATGGCTTAGGTTGGAGGAGACCTTAAAGATCATCTAGCTCCAACCCCCTACCATGGGCAGGGTTGCCAGCCACCAGATCAGGCTGCCCAGGATTCCATCCAACCTGGCCTTGAATCCCACCAGAAACGGGGCATCCACAAAGTCTCTGGGCATCCTGTGCCAGTGGATGCCTCACCATCCTCTAAGTAAAAAATTTCTTCCTAACATCTAAATCTCCCCTCTTTTAGTTTGAAGCCATTCCCCCTTGTTCTATCACTGTCAAACTGTCTAAAAAGTCACTCCCCCTGCTGCTTGTAAGTTCCCTTCAAATACTGGAAGGCCACAATTAGATCTCCTCAGAGCCTTCTCTTCTCCAACCTAAAAAATAGAAGGCTATAATAATATTTGCAGTGCCTTATTTCCTTAATCTTGTGGGCAGGAGACAAGTCCATATTCTGTTTCAAAGTAATCTGGATCTTATAAAGGTGATCGTACTGATTTTCTATATATAGGCATCTGCAGCTCCTTGTTGGAGCAGAGACGTAAATCTCTGGGAAAAGTGTAAACACATATGTTGGCTAACTTCTAAAAGACTCCTGGAGAGACTGGAGTTTATCCCTAGCAAATAAGTACTGTTTATTTATTTTGGAATTTGTGTAAAATGGGTGAGTTTCTTGAGAAAATCTCTTCTATAGACAGGATAACAAGAGGATGCTTTAGTCAGGTGTAACCAGGGTACTGTCCAGCACTGCAGAACTTACATAGGATCACTGGGCAATCCAGGCTGGAACTGCACTCCCTGTGATTTTACCTCCTGCTGTGGGGTGTCCCTTTTTGCTGCCTCCCCAGTACCTAAAACATTTATTGAGCATAAAAAATGCATCTCCTGACTTCTTGTCACAACACTTCTGTTCCACATAGCATAGCATTGCAAAGCGATATCTTAGACAGGAATGCTGCAGATAACTGTAAAAGATATAGGGAAGTACACTGATAACACTGAAGACTTGTTGGAAAATTCCCCAATTCTAATTTTTATCCATCAAAAACTCATCTGAAATTCACTTCACCCTCATGTTTCTCAGTCAGAAGTTTGGATTTTTCTCCACACAAAGTCTACCTCCCCCTGCTGCCATGAACCCCTACAGAAGCAACAGTGCACAGATCTCTCATTCCTTATCAACTTTCTGGAACTATCACAAATACTTTAGGAGAGAAGAAAAGAAGAAACTATGGTTCCTGCAGTTGCACATCTTTACCAACCCAAGCTTTTTGTGCACACTTGCACTCAGTTGTTCTCACTAGATGTACGGATGATCTACCAGAAGTTTCCACTAGTTTTTTTTAATTTTTTTTTTTTTTTTAGCAACAGCATTTTAACAGTTGCCAGACAGTAATGAATGTTATTTGAAGAGTCATCCATGCCTACTTGTGAGACACTAGCTACAGAGAGGTATCAGCTGTAAGAGCATGGTGGGAGTTCATGATTATAAAAGGAATATAAGCTCCAAGTGAAAATGTACAGATCGTTTGCAATTACGAGTAGCATTTGGACTATTATTTTGGCAAACTCAATTTGCCAAAAAGATATCTCTGACTCAGTCAAATTCTGCTCTGACTAATTTTGCAGTTAATGAAAATGTATGGACAATAAGGATGTATATGGATTGGGGGCAGAATTTGTCCCTCAGTTGCAGAATAGTTAACAACTGGAAGCAAAGTCATGTACTGTGCTTTTAATCTCAGTACGACAAATGAAAGTGCAAGAATTATTCCCTTACAAGCAAGCTCTGTATTCCAGTAATCCCAAATGGGATAACTTTGTGTCAGAAGACCAAATTAAACTCTTTTAATTGAGCTCCAAATAAATGAGTTCCAAACATCATAATACAAAGCTCTTTGTTTCTCAAGCATAAAATGTAGGATTCCAAACACTACTGTTATTTCATAAGTAGTATTTAGGCTGAATTAATGGTGTTATCACCAAATTATAAAATGAACTAGTGTAGGCTCTATTCAGATGACAGACTAAAGTGCAATACTGAAACATTCTGAGGAACTATTAATTTTGTAAGGAAACTATATATTTAGCCTGTTTAATAAAATCTAAAGCAAAGTATAAATCAATGATTTATATCAGCATTTAGGTGGAACCACCATAGACTCTTTTTGCAGCAAGACAGGAGAAACAGAATGTTATCAAAAACCCAGCAGTAGCTCACCTGATTGAATTGTAATTTACTTTTCTGACAATGCCTCCTTTTTCTTCCCTTCTTACTTTAAAAACAGGCACATCCATAGCAAATCTGTCCCTTTATGCTCTTTTTTCCAAATACTTCTTTTAACATTTAGTGCTCATTTACAGTCTGACTGAAAACTCATTAATAACAACAGAAGGCCTCCACTGCTTCCAGTGGGTTTTGGATCAGATTCATGCTTACCTTGGATGTTTTGTGCAGCACTGCCAGAGCTCTGAGCGATTCATGATACAGGGTAAATACAGAGAGACTCCTAGTTTTTCTGTCCTGGTAATTTAAATGTGTTCACAACTGTTCTCTGGCCCTGAGGCAAATGGTAAGAGACCCATGTCTATGCTATTAAACATACTTGTCCTCCACAGCAGAGAGACCGCATCCAAGCTGTCTGCTGGGAATAGTTCCTGGCCAGTGCCATTTCCTGAACCATGCCCAGATCTGCCTGGAAGGGGGCCAGTCTGCCAGCTCCAAAACCATGCCAGGGACTGCTTGAACATTTTGGCTGCCCGGATGATTGAGTTGCCATACCCTGACATTGGCTCATCTACGAAAATAAACACAGCCCTCTGCCTTGACTAGTTACTGCAATCAGAAATGAATGGTCAATATGGAATGAATGGTCCAACTCAGGAGAAAAAAAAAAAAAGAATAGAACAGTCAAAAAAAATGAACCTCAAACAGGATGGGGCTAGTGGACCACTGAACAACTGCACAGTCTTTGCTGAAGTCATATGTAGAAGCTTTGTCTTCACTTGTGCTAGGCCAGTCTCTAATGATATAGGGAAGGCAAGTTTCCTTAGTCTTGCTCTAAGGTAAACAGAAGTCATATGACATACAACGGGTGTATACCCTTCTTAATCTGATTTGACACACATCTGGATCATTCTTTCACAGCATACGTTTCATTTCATTAATTAAACAGAGAGCACAGGCTATGTTCCCAAACAAGGAATTCCTGTGTCACTGGCTAAGGTAGATATATCTCAGTCCTAACACAGAAACAACTTTTGTCCTAGTCCACAAACAATCAGTCCCACAAAATAAAATCCACAAATATTTTAGAAAAAGCTTAATAACTTTTCCACAAAAGAACTCAACCTACAAAAATATGTAAGATATATTATGGAAAGAAGTATATGAAAAAAAGGAGGAAATAGTTCCTCTTCTTATCATTTAATATCTATAATAAATCCCAAAATAATATCAAACATAATTTCTTAATTAATGAAAACCATGCATTCCTGCAAGCAATAATCAATATTTAGCTATACATATCAAGATAGTCAGATAGATAGATAGATAGTTATTTGCAACTGTGAAATCCAGAAAACACTGTATTCTGGTAGGTACATTCATTTACTACTAAAGAAGCTTTTTGTTCCTGGGCTACCAGAGAATCTAAAAGCTAAATAGCTTCATTTCCTTGAAAACTATGGCTAGCATCCAGAAATGAAAATTTCTAATCAAGCAGCTTGTCACTGTACACATGAATAAATGATAACCGATGGATCTCATTAACAAGCATATGAATGGCAAGAAGTTGCAGACAGAAGGGATTCCTGATCTATGCCCCCATTCTTTCCTGGAAGAGTCAGGAATATACCAAATTCTAGCAGTCAACCCTGAATATTTACTACATTTCCTGCTGTAACTGGACACTGTGCAGTGAGGGAAGATGATGACTGCTCAAATGACACAGATATCGTCTGATGAAGGATAAGGAGAGGGAGGTTACATAAGGAGAGGTTGTTTTATTTTGGCTCCAGTGTTTATCACTGTGTTCTGTTGCACCTTGGCAATTTCACTTGGCATTTCCTGTTTTGCTCTGACTTACTGCTGAGACATTCCTTGTCAGTGGAGTTTGCTAGCTACCCTCAGCACGTTGTCTTGGGTGTCCTTTTGCTGGATGAATGCATATTGCTTCAGATTAGTTCAGTTTACTCACATGAAGTCACACTGTGACCTGCTGTAGCATGACTGTTTACTTTGTCTGCTGAGAGCTGGAGGCAAGCAGATGCATCTTATTTGCTGAAAGAAATGGAGCAGGATGAAAACTGACAAGACAGGATTCCCCCAGCCTATTAGCGTGTACTGCCTGTCTCGCCCTCATAGCTGTGCTGCCGGCTGCCACTACAATAATTATTCATTGATTTATTTCATCTTGCAAAGCCTGCACTGCCAGCAGCAATTGTAGGATTTCCCCCCACAGTGATGCTCCCAGGACAGGCAGCGATAAATTTGTAGTGTTGCTTCCAGCATCCTTCTCTCTGAGGTAAGTGGAACTAGCAGAGGCATTAGAAGCCATTCCAGAATTCTCATTCTTAAACACAGCAGTTAAATACGGCAGGAGGGAAACAGATAATTCCTGCTTTGCTCTGAGAAGATGCATTTGTGGAAGGCCTCTATGAATTCTGGGAAGCAAAGAGAGTAGACACAAGGCATGAAGAACTTCAACTGACAAAACTCACACTGCTGGAGGTGAATCACAGAATCATTAAGGTTGGAAAAGAACACTAAGATCATCCAGCTGAACCGTCAGCTCATCCCCACCATGCCCACTGACCATGTCCCTCAGTGCCCCTCAGTGCCACATCCACACATGTCTTGAACACCTCCAGGGACGGTGACTCCTCCACCTCCCCGGGCAGCCTATGCCAGTGCCTCACCACTCTTTCTAAGAAGAAATTTCTCCTAATGTCCAAGCTGGTGAAGAGCTCTTCATCATCATCATCCATCTTCATCTTCAAGAACATCATGTGGGTGTGACACTGGTTAGTTAGAGCTCAGAACGTAAGGCTGGTAGTGAGAAGGAAGTTACTGAGGCAAATGCAGAAACCCCTAGATCTGAGTGAGCCCAAGACTTTTCTATAAACCACTTTACAACTATAGGAATAGCTGTTACAACTGTACACCTAGAAATGAAAATGCTCAGTTAAGTTTCTTCTGATTTCTTCTCTGATGGATTCATGGTGGTGGGAAGATAGTGCTTTACTTTTACACTGATAACAATCATTACAAGCTACAAAACTTTTGCTTTTCCCTTGAAATAATGTTAGAGACACCGCTGGGTCAGGCAAGCTTTCAGAGTTGGTGAGGGAGACAGTAAAAGTGCCTTCTGTTCCTGTTTGGAGGACTCTGGATTGTTTGAACTAGATTGGCTCTTAACATGAGTCAAAGAATATTGCTGCTGAAGGGGTGAAAATAGCCTTCTTAAATATTCATCACTGACAAAGAATATCTAGACAGATTGCCATCTCTCCTGCTTGATAGCCTCTGAACAAGAACTTGGAACATCTTTTTAATGCAGCAAGTGTGCTGGAGTCCAGCCAGGGTACACGTTTTAGAGAAGTGGGATTTCCTTCACCTCTTCTTCTCTAGGAACAGACCTCAGCAGAGACAGGCCTTTCTGAGGCTCCACCATGAACCACCGAGGGCAAGAAGGAAGGCAGCACTGCTTGAGACGACTTCCTGCCTTACGAGAAGCACCTCTTTCCTTCATGTTCCCTACTTTTTAAAGCCTAATATGGAAAAAACTAGCGGATTATATGTTGTAATAGTTTTGTTTACTGTTAGGTGTGTTGATTGGCTGACCAAAGAGTCTATTTCTTGTGTTTGTGTGGTTAATCAACTGCTGCCATCTGGAAAAAGAGATGGCAATTTGGTACGAAACACAGCTTCCCTTTTTTAAACTGTTTTCTTCTAACTAACATGGATGCAGCAGTCCTTTTTGAAGACAGACATTTAAGTATGTTTACTTTTGTGTGTGGTATCTCAGTAACAGAACAGCCATTACTGCTGGCTGTTGCTGCTGTTGGAAGGAATTATGTGATGAGACACTGTCTCAACCTTCCTCTCCTTCAAACGCAGTTGCAAATATGGTGAAAATAAATAAACAAAAAACCCCAAACAAACAAACAGACAGGGATTTGCCACAACCAACTGCATCACGTCGGTTCTATTTACTTTTCTCAGAGAATACTTCTACAGAGATTTTTCAGGATCTCTATTATATGAACTCTGGCACCAACAGCACCACAAAAGTCAGATGAATTGTTTGGCCAGGTCCTGAGGAAGAATCCAAGGAGTATTTCTGGATCATCTGTGCTGTCATCCTGCCCACCATACAGAGACAGCTATTCTGGAAAACCTCTTGGACAACATTTGCAATTCGTTTTGGAAGTGAGCTTAGCAAATAAGAATTGAATTTGGAGATATACATTTTGTTTGTTTTTAGGTTCATGCTGAAGGGATACAGTGATGGTCAATGACACCCCCATGATCCTCAAAGCAGGAACGTATGGGTATCGCAGATGTAGTGTGATAAGCATCCATACTGTGTACAAATATAGCCAACCTGTGGCTAAAAGCTATCACTACATTCTACTGATACAGTCAGCATCATTATACTGGAACCAGATCTTAAGGAAAGAGCTAGAAGAAATACTGAAATATTAAAATTCAGGGCTAACAATTTTTTCACTTTTTTTTCATTTAGAAGTTGCACCACAGAGATGATAAAATGCATTTTCACAGCTTTCATTTTAAAATAAAGCAAAAGTTCTACACAAGAGAGCCCTGAATCCAAACGCCTTTCTATGTTCCCATCCATTAGTGGGCCTGGGGAGAAGGCAGATACCCCAGATCATTGCTCCTACTTTCCAAAGCTGCTCCATTTCCAAACCTGTCCTACTCTCCGAACAGCACAGTGCAGTTGTGAGAAGAGAGCATGAGGGCCAGGGCACTCTCACATATAAGACCAGGGCTTTTTCGCACACTCTTTCCAGCTGCCTTCTCCTCCTTCTCCATCCAGACCCACAAAATGCCAATGCTGCAGCTGGAACACAACCCATTCGTGGGATTGTTTCATGGTGAGTTGTACAAGTCCCACCGAGAACTTTCAGCCATCAGTGAGGCATGCTGGAACTTGCACCATCACAAGGCATTGCTCTTGAACACCTAAGCCAGAAAGGTTAGATGCAGCTTGGTTTGTATGTAACAGGAACAAACGTTTCTGTGCAGAGACACCCCTGAATGACATCCCGACTACTGCTGAAATTCTTGAATTCAGCTGGGTCCAAAAAAAGTCAAAATGTTTCATTGTTAACATTTTCAGTATGAAAAAGTTCAGCATCTGTGACGCAAACCATTTCAATACTTTCCAAACACTTCTGAAACATTGGACATTGAAAGAATGTATCTCTGCACAGAATTTGAGAAAGCTTTATTTTCATTCCAAAACAAAAATAAATGTCATAGTCTTGCCACTTTCTGTGGAATGGAATTACTGCTCTCTACTGAGGCTCTGTGCAAAAGATGATTTAATGCTGAGATTGATGTAAATAAGTTAAAAGCATCTGAACAGAATTCCTCCCTCACGTTGAGAATGAGAGACTTTCATTAAAAGGTGTGTTCAAATTTCATTTTCTGCTATGTTCCAAATACCCACAGTCCTGCAAAAACAGGTGATATGATGTTTATTGCCAAACAGCCAATATTCTTGGTTGGTATCAGGAATTAAAGTGTGCTACAATTCAATTTTCTTGTTCTCTCAGCTATGACTAATGTTTCACATTAATGTACCTTCGGTTTACGACTAGTGACACACTTGTTCCCAAAGTTATTTGTGGTTCTCTATCTTGAATCACAAATAAAAAACATTGAAGATTGTTTAATATCTCAAGAAGCCCACGACACTGTGACACAACTTCCTGAATCTGCGCTGAATTTGAAACAATGATGTCACATCGGATAAGTGAAGAAAACACACTGCTATGAAAATAATAATCCTGGAAATCTCTACCTGAAGGACTGAAGTCACAATTATAGGTGGGATAGTATTAAAACCTATTGGCTTGAAATATTCTTAAGTTTAAGCAGTATGGTGTGGTTACTGTGCTCCAATATCGGATGGAATTAAGAGAAATGTAGTAAATCAAATCCAAGAGGAAAACAAGCAAACACATAAACAAACAAACAAACAAAACAAAACAAAACAACCACTTTGTATAAAAGGAATGCCTGCAGTTTTCATAAATGGGCCACTTAAAAGGAACAGCCAAGCTTGCTATTTCTCCTCAGCTTCCTTCCTGTTAAGCACTAGGTATGAACATGAGAGTCTACACTGAGTCAAACTGGTCCGTCAGCTCCAGGATCCTTATCTGTAGATAACTGTGGTATAAGATTGGATCAAAAAAACGAACTGATATTTCCTGGGTGATCCTGGGCGTGCACTTCCTTCTCCAACCCCTGTATGATTGAATACCAGCTTTGGAAGTGTGTGGAAGGGTGCTAAAGATTTGGTTTTATTTTCATTACAGGCACTTCAAATGCAAAATAAATATAATAAAAGTTTATGACAATATTCAATTTTTTTTTCCTGAACTATAAATTAGATTTGATTTGTTCAGTTCTAATAATTTTCAGGTAAAAACTGTCTATCACGATCACACACAATGCTTCATTTTCATGTCACAACAGAAAACCAAAGCAAATTACACGTTATATGATTTTAGGCTGTAGCAGTGAAATCAGGTAGGAAGGGAAATGCCCCAGTGAAAAAAAATAATAATTATCATAATAGAAAACCATAAATCTCTTCAGCAGGAAAAATATTTTCGTTTTCAGATTCTGAAATGGAGAATTATTCTTGGTATATTGTATTCATCCAAAAAACAATAGGTTTTTTTTTTTTGGGGGGGGGTGACAAATTGTCCACATAATGGCAGATTTACAGATGGAGAGAAAACTACAGACTAAGTAGATATATTCTAGACTGCAGAATGTTCACAAACATTCTGCAAACAGGAATGGCAGGCGCTTTCTCAAAACTCTTCTAACCCCTTCCTCTGCTACAGTAATACAACCCACAATTATTTCTTCAGAAAAGTCACCCAGCATGTGCTGGATGGCAATGGTGTTACCAGCAGTCCAGTCTCCTCTTTTGTTACATTCTGCATAGGGCACCTACTGCTAGCCAAGTATGAGCCCTTTTTTATGACTCACATTAAACTGTTAGTAGCAGTGCTTTGGCTTCTTCCCACTTTTCTGTACCTACTGCAAGAGATTCTTATTGAAAGCTGCAAGTAATGCACAGTGAATCAGAGAGGGATGACTCTCCTGTGTTTAGATACCTAATCTGAAAATTAGTCATAGAAAGTCACCCTCATTCCTTGATAATTAAGGCAATTACATAAATAGATATTAATCTCTCTCAGAGAAGTATTGTCTAGCTTAATTCATTAAAGTTCTAATGCTTTGAGAATTTTACTTCAAAGATGCTATAGAAGTCCAGTGTCTCATGTAATCACTCCTCCAGCATTCACAGGTAAAAAAAGAAAAAAGGACAGCAGAGTTTTTTGTTTTACTCATATTTTGTAAGAAAGTAAAACTATCACAATGCATCAATACAACGTAGCAATAATGAGATGCAGATATAAATATTATCTTTATTAAGTTGCTTAAGAAGAAAAGCTGAGTGGCTTAGAGGATAAGGGACTGGGATTTCTTCTCAGAAACTCCAGTGGGAATTTAATTAGCAATCCACTGTTGAAACATTAACTGCACAATAGCAGCTTACTCTAATCTGTTCATAGAAGGAAATTATTTACTAGCTATCAATAGGACACCTGTCTTTGACAGGACAGTAAACCTCATACATACACATTAAATCCTGTTATTTTCTATGTTTGTGCCAATTTCAGCAAAGAGTATTTGGCAAGTTTTAGTCCTAACTAGGTACATCTAAGTATCTGTATTATTTGTCACATGTAACAATCTTCCTGTGACTTCCAATGCTTATACTGGAGAATGTGAAAGAATTAACAGATACGTGAAGCTACCTGTATTGGAAACATTCAATGCAAAGAAGAGATTCATACCGATGCTAAAGATATTGTACAAATACTTTGTCAACAGGTTAAAAGTTTGCATGTCCTTCTTGTTGTTGCTACATATGTTACTAAGCTCTTTTTCTAAAGGAACAAGTTACTGAAGCATAGACTTGTATACACAGGCCCACTTGTAATGAAACTCTAACAATAATTCGCCAAACTTGAAGCTTATGCATTGATGAGCTACATACAAGAAAGGTCTTTCTAATTTTATTTCTTAGGCAACTAAACCTCAGGCAGCACGTTTACACATCTTCTTTTGCCCACACTAAGAAGTTAAGCATTCAGACCACCTTTTTCTCAATGAGGAAGAGAAGAAGGCATTAAGTCTTTATCTCAATAGCCTGATGGCAAGCAAATTGCCATCCAGGTTAAGGGAAAACCATATTTCATTTGCTCCGTTCCTTCCAGAATCCATGTGAGTATGCACTCTGCAAATCTAAGTACAGATGATGGGCTGGAGATTATTCCTTCTTTTGTTCTGAAGCTAAAAAATTCCACTTTGTGTGGAATACTAACTATATCAACTCACAAGAAAGAACGGTACAAAATCTGAGTATTATTCATCCATGTTGAAGAAAACAAAATTCTGACCTTGCTCTGCAAATACTTAATATGAAATACTTCGATATGCACTTGCCTCTTCCTTCCCAGGAATGTTTTAGATGTGAATAGTGAGAAAAAAATAAGATGTATATTCTGCTAGAGAGAGTGGCTTTGTGATTAAGGCACTGAATTGGGTTTCATGAAATCTAGTTTCTAATCTAAGGTTTTAATCTAGAAATACCTGTGTAGTGGCTCTATACATGATCATTCAGTTTCTATATGTCCTACAAACTAAAGCTCCTACTTGTATCAATCATGGAGAATAGAAGAAAAGTGTATGCATATACTATGATTGCCCATTTGCACCCAAGTCTTGTTTGATATGGAGTAGAAGGAATTTTCAGTCTAACAATACAGCTGTAGCTTCTGCAGTAACTCTTTTCAAGGCAGGAGAAATCATTTCCGCTCAGTTCTCAGTTGTTACAATTTTGCTTATTTAAACTGTAAGTTCTGCAGAGCCAAAAACTTCTCTTATTACCCAGAAAATATTTTGCAAGAAACTGCACCCTGTATGACTGATCATTGCTTGAACCTGTAGATTATTTTGTTGTTTCAAAAAAAGCCCAGGCTATAACATCAGGCAAGTTGTTGCCATTTGATTATTTTTATTGTTGCATGCATGAAAGAAGGGTGATCTCAGTTCAGTTCACAATAAGCCAGCAGTCCATCAGAAAACCACAAATCCATTCTACTGGAATTAAGGATGATCATTTCCCACAGAGAGGTCAGGAGCCAAAAGGATACAGTGTTCTCAGACCTTGAAATTACTCCTCCAGGTAAGAGGAAGGCACGTTAGGAGATCTGTCTGTATTACACTTTTATTGGCAAAGAGGCTTTTATCTCCAAGGCTGATGGTTCTGTATAGAGACTCATTGATTTCCACAGCTAACCTTCCTTGGGCCTGAAATGGCCCACACTTTCACCTCCTGTTTTGAGTGAAGGTTGTTGTTCAATTATAACTTATAGAAGTAAAGGAAACTGCAAATTACAGAGTGCTGCTCTAGGTCATGTCTTAATTTTCATGGATTTCCTTTTTTTTTTTTTAATTTTTATTTTTATCACACCTTCTCTTACAATAAAATACTACAAATAACAAAATGAACTGAAGAAAGTGGGCACTCTTTCATGAACTTAATATGTATTAAGCAAGAGGTGATAAAAAATCAGAAGGTAAAACAAGGACAACTTCTAGTTTTACATAACTGAGTCCATTCTACTGATTGCCATTTAATTAATTGTATCAGAGGTTAAATAAAAGACTATTCCACCTGACCCTGTGAAGTACATGAAAAAGAAAAAAGCACTGAGCATACCATCACCTCTATTTCTTCATCATTTTCTATCTATCTACTCATTGCTGAACTACTCATATGTAACTGTACTTAGTATTTTACAGCGTTATATAGCTTCCTAGTTCATAAAATATTGATTTGGGTCTTTCATTCTGTATCTTTCTTGAACTTTGATCTTCCATAGTTAGTGTTGCCTTGATGAAATATTTAGAAGTACAACATTTTCCTTGTGAAAGGTAAATTTAGAGTTTTTATATGGCAGCCCATGTTAATGTGCTATCTCTGACACTCAGGAGAGCCAGGCTGAACTCTATCATGGTCACATTTAGTTGAAAATTGAGTTTGTAGAAATCCTCAAACCTTAATGAACATTTTTAAGGGTAAAAGTCAATTTATCAATTTACTTTGCCAAAGCAAGCAAAACTACTGCAGCATCTTCACAAATTTCATCAATCCCGATACTCAGAATAACGAAGCATTTTCTTGAGGTTGAGAATTGATGAAGACTCATTTAAAATCTCATGGATGAATGAGTTCAGTATCTAGGAACATGCAAGGTCCAACCAAAGCTTTTTCAAGGTCTGAAAGACTTGCAAGAAGACTTAAACCCACCATAGTTTCTCTGATGACTGGTATGAGTCTTATTAAACATTCAAGACCATCAAGTCCAACCATCAGCCCGACCTACTCAGCCACTAAAAACCATGTCCTTTAGCACCACGTTCACATGTCTCCTAAACACCTCCAGGGATGGGACCTCCAACATTTCCCTGAGAGGTCCATTATAATGCTAGACCGTTCCCTCTGTGAAGAAGAGTCCTCACTACAGCCTCCTCTCAGGTACTTGCAGAGATCAATGCAGTCTCCCCTCAGCCTCCTTTTCTTCAGACTAAACAGCCCCAGTTCCTGCAGCCATTCCCAGTAAGTCTCATTTTCTAGTCCTTTCACCAGCTTTGGTGCTTTTCTCTAATCATGCTCAAGCAACTCAGTATCATTCTTGTAGTGAGAAGTCCAAAACTAAACACAATATTCAAGCTGTGTTCTCCACAGGGGGACAATCACTTCCCTCCTTCTTCTGGCCACATTATTTCTGATGCAGGCAAGGATGTCACTGGCCTTCTTGGCCACCAAGGCATACTGCTTGCTTATGCTCAGCCAGCTGTTGACCAGCACTCCGAGGTCCTTTTCTGCTGGGAAACATTCCAGTCACTGTTCCCCAAGCCTACCTCACCACTGCATGGGATTGTGCACAAGGGCACAACCTGACACTTAGCCTTGCTGATGGTGAAAACAGATTAGTGACTGCACTGTTGAATGTCACATGATTAGATTCAGCCCATCGATCTAGCCTATCCAGATCCCTCTGCTAAGCCTTCCTATCTTCAGGCAGGTCAGCAGTCCTACCTAATTTGATGTTGGTCAGCAAACTCACTGAGGTTGCATCCAAATCACTGACAAAAATTTTAAATGATGCTGTCCCCAATACTGAGCCTTGAAGAATGCAACTATCTGATCCCAGCCTTTCAACTAGTTCTTCACTCCGTGAACCATACACCTGTCCTAGCCATGAGCTAGGACATGTCTATCTATGTCTGTCTGTCTCTCCAAGAGAATGCTGTGGGAAACAGTGTTAAACACTACAAAAATCCAGGTATACGACATGCGCAGCCTGTATCTTATCTGCTAAGCAGGTCAGTTTGTCATAGAAGAGCGGGTTAGTCAGGACAGACTTCCCTTTTATATGCCAGCTATTTCTGATCACTTGATTGTCCTACACGTGCCATGTGGTGACATTCAAGATGATCTGCTCCATAACCTTTCTTAGTACCAAGGTCAGACTGACAGGTCTGTAACTCCCTAGTCTCTCCTTCCTGCCTTTCTTGTAGACTGGGCTCATATTCACCAACCTCCAGTCAACTGGGAACGCCCTAGTTAGCCAGGACTGCTGGTAAATTATTGATAGCGGCTTAGCAAGCACTACAGCCAGCTCCTACAGTACTCTTGGATTAATTCCACCTGAACCCATAGACATATGAACATTCAAATGATGTAAAAGCTCACTTACAGTTTCCAGATGGATTACAGGAGCTTCAGTATCACTCCCTGTCACTGCCACTGTTTTCCAAATGAGGGGACTGAGCCTCATCCTCACCTTTCATCACTACCTTTCTCCTGACGTTCTATAAAGGATGGAGATTCTCCTTAATCCTCCTTTTGCTGTTGAGGTATTTGATTGATATCATAAACTCATTTTCATGTGATATATACCATTTGTGCTTATTGTATTGAGACTACTGGAATGTTATAAATAATCCGTTTAATTTTGTGTCATAAGAATGTTTAGATAAAAGAAAAACCAACATCTCAAAGAAAATCTGAAGGCCAACATTTATCATATGCAACAAATTCCATGCATTTCTTACAACAATCTTTGTTCAAAAAAAAATGAACAGTTTTGTTTTGTATTTTTACCTACTCTGTAACTTTTTAATGCAAGATTGTTCTGGTGCAGAAGAAATACACAGAGATCAGTCTTACCTTCTGGCTCCCTGATCTTACGTCCTGCTGCAGATTTCCGTAACACGCTCCGTCCTGAGTTGAACAAGCTTGCTAACTCATCAAGGGGACTGGTCAATGACCTTGAGTTTGTAGGGCTGTATGGAAATGAAGATGATGAATTAGAGTTCAGTCTTCTGTGTTCTGCTCTTGCCACCTTTGGGGAGTAAGGCAGTTTGGAGAATGGAGAAGGTGAACATCCAAGCTGAGCAGGGTTTGGTCTCTGAGGTACTTTTGATAGATCTGAGTTTGTACCTGTTTTCCCTGTATTAATCAGAAAACTAGCACAAGGCTCTGGAGGAAATGCAAAATGTGTGGAAGCCCGATAGGAAATAGGAGGTGGTACAGGAGGAGGGGGTGGTGGCAGAGGAGGAGGAGGTGTTGAAGGTGGAGTCACTTTGCTGGAAACATTGAACACAACCAAGCCTGGAGATGCTGGTCTTTCACTCTCTCCTTTTTGGCTTTTAGAGTACTGTGGTGATAATGGACTTGAGCCTTCTGACTGCACAGGGTATTTTAGGTTGGTTTCCAAGACAGGAAGCTTTTTAACTTCTAATGGTGTTAGAGGTGATTCATCAGAAGCAGGTGAACATGTGACAGGAGTTGGAGGAAATACAAGAAGTGGAGGCCTGTGAGGGAGCAAATTAGGGAAAGGGGCTGGAATGTCACATGAGTCTTTATAGTTCAGAGCTGCTTGACTGTTTCCATCCAATGTTCCATCTTCAACATGAACGTTTTTTTTGCTTTCAAACACCAGAGGAGGAGATCCAGTCGCTATTGGAATTATTCCATTACTGTTGCTTCCTTCTTCGGGGAGAAAATACTTCATTTCTTCATATACAGACTCTCCTTGTTCTGGGCTTTCTGCTTCAGCAGAACTGTGTTTCATTGCATTCCCTACCATTTCAATATACACAGGCTCATTTTCTTCCTCTTCTTGTGACATATAGAGACTCAATGTGCCATGCTGTGGTACATCAGCAGACGCTGCTCTCTGTACAGCTGCAGTGTCATAGCTACCTGGTTTGACTACCGTGCTTGCCTGCTTCACATCCCCGGGCTTTTGGCCAGGTATTTCTTCATAAGAGCCACTGAGTTTTGTATTGGGACTTCGTTTTGGTTTCCTGGGAGGTATTTTTTTCATGGTACTATAGTCATCACTATGTGGCCTTGGACGGGTCAGAACTAGGAAAGTGAAAAAGGTGTGTGTTATTAACAGATTGAAATTAATTTTTTCTTACACAGGTCTAGTACTTAAGCTTTCAAATCTTGCACATATAATTTTACCATTAAAACCAGTTACATACAGAGGAATTCAGTCAAAAGTACACATATTTCAATGGATAAAATGCAGAACTTTCAACATTCCAAACCACAACCTTTTGTTGCCTGGGCATACACTCTGCTTTGGTAGCCTCTACTGTCACTAAAACTATCACCCAAGGAGATATTTTTTGAATCCAAATATTCACTGCAAGGTCTGTAACGCATGGAAATATGTGCTTGTTATTCCTTTTGCCCCAGGGGAGAGGATACAATGGTGTGCTTTTAACTAGGAGTTTCAGCATGGCACTACTCTGACATGCACGTTATCATCAGTAACTGAAGTATCTGACTTTTATGCAGTATATAAAATTCTAATTATAGGCAGATATTATTCCTATCTCTGCTTCTTTTGTATTGCTGGTGTGGAAATAATTTTTAAAGTTAGGGAATCACATAGCCTAGGGGCAATTCCTCAACTGAGTATACAGTTAACAAAACTAGATGTCTTTTCACAGCCTCCAGGCACAGATGGAGTGGAGATAATAGATACCGATCATCAATGGGTGATTAGTCTTTTAAGATAAAAATTAAATGGTGAAAATCAGAGCTGGTTTCAGACAAAGACTCAGGAAATACATAATACTAGGAAAATGAGCACAGCAGGGAAACTGGTCCAATTGTTTTGCGAGTGCATAAGCATTACTGCTAAGACCACACAAACGTATCTAAATTGTCATTCTTTCAAAAGCTCTGCTAGAGTTTTTTGGCTCAATCAATCATTTCTTCCAACACTGTGCACAGAAAGCCTAAACCACTGCAGAAATCCGTAATCCACAGTGAGCTAGTTTAAAACTACTATACTGGACACACATGAGAGCTCACCTCACTTTACAAGGAGCTTGAAAGAGCAAGGTAGAGGTTAGGAAAATGGACCTGCATCTAATAAACTGGGCACGAGTAATTATTTTGCAAGAGAGAAGGAGCTGCAAAGCTCTGCAGCCAGTGTGCAGGCATAGAGAATGGTTACATGTAGCTTTAAACCCAGACTGAAGAGTCTTCCTTGGTAAGCTTAGAGGATCCTTTACACGAAACAGGACAAATCAGGCTCATCAAGGAAAAGCAGGATGTCTCCCTTCTCTTCATCTTCTACTCACACGCTTCAAATGTGTAGGAGGACAGAACAATTGAACTCAAAACTGGACTTAATGCACAGTAATGCACGGCAACTCTTTTGGTACTTTCACAGCGCTTTCATTCCAAACAAAAAATTCACCATAAGCAAGTTGTGGCACAAACATAAACCCCTGAACGCACAAGTTATTTCTGTGAACACAGAGAAAAAGTAGGAGAATGTTTAATGTTTAACTTGGTGAAATTCAAGAATCCAGCATTCTGTATTAGCAATGCAAGATATTCTAGCAGTTTAAAAGGTGAAAGAAAATGGTCAGCGGGATAGAATAGCTGGGAGCTGACAAAGATCATTTGTCTCCTGAGGGAATTCTGCAAACAGGCTCAGGTTGTTGACAAACGAGGCCATTAGAACACATGAGCAGTTATTTGCTGATTTGGACCAAATGATAAATTGACTACCTTTATTTACTGCCACTGAAATATTTCACGGAGGCGGGGCTTTTCAAAGGCGCTTGACCATGTTTAGAAGGATCAAAGCGGAGGGAATAAATCAATAACCTAGAATAACTTTTGTGACGCTTTCCCCCTTTCTGCCTGACCTTCATTAGCGGCCTCCTTAGAAGCCGCCGACAAGCAAGCACTGACAGCCTCATAGGAAGCGCTCAGCCGTGTGTTGGGGTCCCGCTTGGGTTTGGGAGGAGGCTGTTTCCGTGGCGACGGCAGGCTGCCGCTGTCTTCCATGCTGAACACTGAGTGCAGGGATGGGGACCTGATGGACGACCCGGCCACAGAATGTACCAAGCCGTCCACCGCCATGGGGACGGGCACGGAGCTGGAGTGAAAGTGCTTCGGTGCCCGGTAGCCGGCCAAGCTGTCCTCAGGGAGCTTCCCACCCTTGTCTTCAGCTCTGAAAAAACACAGAGGAGAGGCCCAGATGCATTATTCAAGTGGTAACAATGAACCTGTTCATGCAAACATAACAACAGCTTTTTGGTAAACAGCCTCCCGCCTCCCCTGCTGCGCGGAGGGGATGTGTGTAGTAATCTCCTGACAAACAAATCCAGATCAAGCTGCTAGCTTTCCTCCATTTCCTGTTTCATGATAAATTGGGACACTGGCTCTCTTTTCACACAGATGCAGCTTTCCTTAAGCAGTTTCACATTGTGGATCAGACGCTCCATGAATGAATTGTTCACACTTTGATTGTTGCACACAATCAAAAGCTGCGTTTCCAATCTGAATGATAATTTCTGGGAAATCCATTTTAATGGAAAGTTACTGAGGCAGCAAATGCTGAGCCTTTATCACTATTTTCTGAAAAGACAACAATAAATTCTATTTAGATAATGCAAATCTTTAAAATATTAATGACCCTTTTAACCAGCTACATTGGCTGCCTGAATGATTCCACCTAGATATCTACATATCCTCCTGTGAAGGCTTACTTGATAGCTATCCTTTTAAAGATATTAATTATGACATTATGCTTAGTTACTTCAGTCATAGCTTTGGACTTTTACTTATTCCATTTTTTTTTTCTATTTCAATATGTATGGAGAAATGATGTTTCTCAGCTGCTTCCAACAAACTGATTTTCAACAGAAATTCTTCAAAAATTACACTCCTCCAAAAAATCAGAAAGTTGAAAACCTTTCAGCTTGGAGTGGCAGCCTATTAGATAAATGTCCATACCATCATTTTACAGAAAAACTGCTAAGCATTTGTTTTTTTTTTAAATTGTATTTCTGCATGGCAGATCACCAGCAGGGCTGGAACTCATGTGCAGGATATAGCCAGCTGCCCATGTAGTAAATGAAACAGCTAAAGATGAAAGTGTGGTGCTCAGTGGATAATTTGTTTTCACTGTAATGTTTAATTACAGTCTTTCCGAAAAAGGCACTTCCTCCAATATGTAATCACTGGGATATTTGAAGATAATTAAGCAGATGCACTGCCATTTTCACTTTAATAAAGTCACTGACAAAAGCAATGAAAGCAAAGGCAGTTGTTCCAGATGAGAATTAAGTTCCTATGGAAAAGTAAATATTTGTATGTCCAGCAAGTTACTAGAAGCTTTCCTGCTCTTGATACATGCCTGCTATTAACTGCAAATGCTACCTTTACCCATTCAGGTGTCTGAGAGGAAAAGATCTGGGACTCCAATTCTGGGGAAACACTCTCCAACCATTCACTGGATTTGCAAAACAGATACTCCTGAGAACTCTGATGGGAGCTAAACAAAAAAGCTTTCATCTATTTTTAAATAAGAGGAAAGAATCCTCTTCACAATCCATGTAGTTCATTGTATAATCAGGATTTCTTGGGCTGCCCCTTATTGTATTTTAATGCCTTCTTGGCCGTTTTTCATTATTTTGGCAATTTCCCCATGCTGAAATTTTCAGTTAGATGTGTTTTGCTTTTGTTTGTTTGGTTTGATGAAAGTTCAACTATAATCTATGTTTCTTCAAATTAAAAATTTCTATAAAAAATAAAGGCTTCGGAGGCTTGAATAAGTTCCTATAAAGCTCAGTCTGCCCAGAATAGGATTTACTGGTGTCCTTATGTTTCTGGACTTAATTACCTGCTCCAAAGAAAAATAGTGTCTAGCACTGATTTGGGTTGAATACATACTTGAAAATGCTTTTGCAATTTTCACATTATGCCCAAGTCATTTATGTGACTTTAAAAGCAGGGAAGAAAATCATAAAACTGAAGAAATGCTTCAATTCCTTGCTATCCAACGTAGAATATATTTTTTCAAAGCTAAGATATCTTACCTTTTGTGGACTTCTTCTGGTCTACTTCTAGCCTCTAGCTTTTCCCTGTGGTAAGCAGCATTCATTTCATTGCGAATCCGGTCATTTTCTCGAGCAATGTCAGAAGCATTTTGAATGACCAAGGCATCATATGTTTTCAGCCCCATATCCTCAACGGTCTGCAAGAAGCCTTTGACTGAGGTGATCTCTTGCTGTTTGATGCTCATCTTCTGTAGCACACGCTGGCGCGCTAGAAATCCTCTCACAACTACCATAACAGAAGAAAAAATAATGGACCAATGAAAGACAACTAATTAATTAGTGAATAACAATATTACTGTCTGTTCTGCTGTAAACATGAGTAAATCAAGTCCAGTCAACATCTTGTATGAAGAATGAAATAAATGTACGTTGCATACAACATACAAAAATGGATGTGTCTGTTTTATACTGCCAGTGCTTAAAACAAAGTATGGCAGCAAATTCATTCACAAATTTAAGCTACCATAACTCAAAAGGGTTACTTTCGCTGAAAGTTACTTTTGTTTCCATTACAGCTGGAAACTTGGATGTCTGATGCAGAATGCAGAAGCACATATTTAAAAAGGAAAGGTCAAAAGATCATTTGTTTTAAAATAATACCCTGAGTAAATGATTATTGCATTGAATACAGTAGAAATTGAAAGACTGTCTACATCTGATCATCTTCAAACAGTATTTTTGATATTTTGTTGTACCAAAAACCAGAAAAAAAACCCCAAATAACAGATCTTTTACTGAGAGCTAAAGACTTTTTTTGCTCCTTTTCTTTCAGCAGAAACAATTAATGCACATTTCTGAAATGCTTCTGTCACATCAGTTCCATTTTTCAGCTTAAAACTTTCATGTACGTTGCATCACCCTTACATATCTGCTAGGCCTATTTTTTTTACACTCTTTGTCAGCCTTACATTTTGGTGTATCTCCTGTAGTGGCTTTCTGTGCTACTTTCCTAAGCATGTATATGCAGTACAACAGTTTCTACTCAACCTAAATATTGCCTCTTCCCCTGGATTTTCAGAAGTACCCAGCTGATTGGAAACACAAGGGACAGGGACTTCTGCGGCCATGATGAATCTGGCACCAAATCAATGATTCTACATGGAACCAGTGATGTTACTATTCCTGGGCATGTGTTCTGGCTTGGGAGGAAAAGCTATGCTAAATAAATGTGTTTTGTCTGTGAGTTTGTTTATTTAAGCTCCCCAAGATGATGTTTCTTTCCAGGTCTACAATAATTGCTGTGTACCTCACAGAGAAGAACATGTTTTAAAATTATTTTCTTGCTACCTGAAATATTGCAGATTTTCAGTAGCTCAACTTATGGGTGACCACATAACAAAACGGGTCAAATTTCATTATTCCTTATCACGTTTACCTTCATTTTGGTCAACTCGAATTTCTTCATAATTAAACAGGAAGTAGCCTGTATAAGATGTTGATTTGAGTTTCAGAGATACTAATGAAAATATTAAGGTTGTAAGACAGAAATGCTACCATGTATAGGTTTTTTTAACCAATGTAATTCAGTGTCAGACAGGAGCACTTCTGAGAAACATTAAATGGCAGTCAAATTCAATTAATCAGAAGGAAAAATGTAGACAGAGAAAGATACAAGTAGCCTTCTATGAATGTAAGATGATCCTGAATAAAATAGATAGACAAATTGAGGGCAATGAAAGGCGTTTTCTGTCACCTTCTATGTCCTCACCTACATATTTAACACAAGATTTTGTTTTTACTTTCTAGAGATGCTCTGTGCCTGGCTGATAAAATGTAAGAAAGGGAAATGTTCATGTACTGATCCTGCTGTCATCCAAAACTCAGTGGTTTTGGAAAAATTTAGATTCATATACTTTGGTACTATCTATAATGGACAATTTTGAAAGTTTACATTTTTTATAATCAAAGCCAGTTACACCAATCTCCAGAGCTACCTTGTAGAATAAAATCTGATTTCTTAAAACCTGAAACATTAATGCACTTACCCAATTGAGTTAAAAAGGAAATTAATAGCACAGCTTTTGTTGACTATTTGATAACAATTCACAAGGGATATACACATTACTGAGTCTGAATTTATAATGTTGCTGTTGAGAAGGTAATGGAATCATCATATAGAACGCTATCAGAGTTCACTGCTTACAAGTATGAAAAAATTCAGAAAGCTTAAAAATCAAAGACTGTTCCTCTGTTTGAAGGGTTTTTCTTCAGTTCAACACAGAAATAAACCAAACAAGAAAAAAAAACACAAAGAAACAAACAAAAAACCCCAACAATTTCATAAGCTCAAAAACTGCTATAAAATGAAAAGTGTCATTTCCTGTACCTTTACTGCTCAGTATCAACAAGTATTGTACAGGTTCTAAGACTGTGTTCTGAACTCAGTCCTCATTTACGTAGATCTACAATAAATCTCACTTGTGGAAATTAAAACAATTCAGGTTATCATCCTCAGGACATAAAAATAACTCATTCTTTACAGTTCATATAAGGACAAAGATTGGAATAATTAAAATTCCAAGGATCAGGCTTCAGTGAGAAAAGTTTTAACCACTGTGCACACAATGTACTAAAGTTATTTCTTAATCCAGTTGAACTGTAATGTAAGACTTTAAGGATGACGGATTTTTCTATAGATACAAAAAAATTTTCTCAGTGATTCAATGTGAGCAACATTTCCCGTATGTAGTTCTTATTCTTATTGGGAGAGAGAAGGTGAGAAGGACAAAGCCTATAAAATCTGACTAAAGTGTGACAATCAAAACAACAAGGTAAACCTTTGTTTTTCTAATTTCCTTAAAAAACGTTTGAATGGGAAACATTGAAGACAACAGATAATTAGATAAATAATGCAATATTTTAAGGAAGTAGATATTTGAGATTCTGATAGGAAATGGAACAGTAGCAACAAGAAATCAGGAGACAGTGGATAGCAATTCCTTTAAAAATGGGTCAGTGTGATCTTAATAAAAACAAAAAAAACAGAAGAAAAAAATGCATAAAAATAAAAAAGCAATTTCTGCTACAAAAACTGCAACAGAAGGGGAGAAGAAAGACAACTAAACATATTAAATTATTAGGTTTGTATTCATATTTGTAACAGAAAGGTATTTGGTATCCTTGTTAACCTATCTGATTTGCAACACAAAGTTAAGAGGTGATATTAATGCCTTTAAAAGTCAATGAACATACTTGAAAACAAAATATTCAAGCTCCCCTTTGTTTTAATTACAATCAACAGTATTCCATAAAATTATGTTTCACAGACAGAAAGCGCAAGTGTTACCAATCTGTATCATCTCCAAAAATCTGTATAAGAAGTTAGTTGGAAATATGCCCATAAGGAAATAAATAAAATACAGCAACTATTCAAGGAAGAAAAAAAAGATTATTTTTTTTTTGTTATGCAATATGTTTCTTGCCAGTGTACAAAGTGACATCTCAGGAATACTTGTTCAGTAATTGTTACCTTTTTGGCAGGTTATAATTTTCTTCTGAAGCTGAAGGCACAAATCGTTGAGATGGTCAGCTTGCCAGTACTTAAGAAACACTTTTCGGACTCCTATCTAGAATACAAACAGCAGAGAAACCTTCACCATCAACAAAAAAGGCCAAAATAATGACAGGTATATAACAACAGTACATGCACAATCCTGTTGAGGGTTGAGATCAGATCTGCAATTTTAGACTAGTGCAATGCCAACAGTTGTACGAGAGGCAACATCACCTGGTTGAATAAAAGACGTATTTGGAAAGGATAAGCAAGCTGTCAGACACACATTCCCTGTCCAGGTCCATAACCATCCAGAACAAATACTACAATCAAGTTAAACACAGGTTGGAAAATAAAGCATTCTGAAAGTAATTACACTGATGTGTTAGACAATGCAACGGAAAATAAGGTTTAGCTTTTATAAAACATGGGGATGTGAGCAAGGAAAAAGGTGAGAAGCCATAAGTCCATGGGGAGAAGAAAACAGTAACAGGCAGCTGACATCCATGGAACAGGAAGGATTCAGCCCAAGTTGGCAGAAACTCACTGCCATTAGTGAGAATGATTCCTAGTGTCCCATAAAACTATGAATCCTAGTTCCCAGAGCCTCCTGCTGAAGCTGTTCCATGGGTCTCCTCTTAGAGTCAAGCCCGAGCAGTCAGTGATACATTTATGAAAACTATTCTCCTGCGTATTGATTGAGTGTATGAGCTTACTCTGGTGCTAAGCAGTTGTTTGGTTTAATTCATCTAGTTCTCAGAGGGTCTCAATAAACACAGCATCAGTAGATGCTCTTCTCCTCTTACAGAAAAAAACGGCTTGTTACAGAAAAAGGAAACTTCTTCCGAACGTGATGAAACAATCCTTTTCTGTATAATCTCAAAAACATTCCTTTCCAATACATTTGTTAAAAAAAGCAACTGGGATAAATAATGGGTTTCCTTATACTGCTTTTCTTCTTAGGAATTCTGTACAAGAAATCTTGTTTCAATCCTCAGAAATAAGATCAGTACCAGGTAACCAGCCAGTGAAGATTATAGGCTTTGTCTAGCTATTAATTTTATATGACTACTGATTAATTAACACCAGTCTGCCTGAAATTGCAGAGATTCATTCCAACTCCTGCTTGTACATAGCTCACAAGATTATTTTCTTCTCATTGCAACACCCTACTGCACTGTTGTTTCTTCAGCACAGCTATTGGAGACAGCTCTTGGCAGGGAGATTTGCACACCTTTTCAAATAACTGCTTTTAATCCAGTCACTGTTGTCAGATATACTGCACTGGCAGAGATAAACTACTGAAAGTCAGGACTTATTTACCATGGCTAATCTCCATTAACAAAGTTCAGAAGTGGTCAGGACACCTTTTCATCCCTCCGTTTCCCTTCTCTCTACTCGAGAGGAAAACTACTTTGCATCAAATGTTAAGAGTCTCTAATTCTGAAGTTTGAGCTGACAGACTATGATTGTGAACCATTAGCTTTTTGGTTAAAATCAGATGCACTGAAATGGTAAAATCAGAATTATTTCTTATTTTTACAAAGTTAGTATCTCTTTTCCCAATAAATTAAGCCTTTTTGTGTTACTGCAAAGTAGGTGAAGGCAAAGTGCTAAAAAAAAAGCGTATTGCTTGTCTCACCATTGGAGAAACTCATAAAGAGAGAATAGGCTTTCTTTGCATGCTGGAAAATGCATGGAATGGCTATTTTAGAAAACTGTATGGCTACAGAAATACTGGTAGATAACTTAGCTATTCCAGAATAGCTCCTCTATTCAGACCATCTATTCTGGAATGATCCTTCTACTTATGAATTGAAGCTATTATTCCAGAACAAAAACACCATCGTCCGAGAGCCCTGTTTCTAACAACTGAGGCTACCCTAGTAAAATGGTGTCATTATGTTTACTTAATAGACTCTCTTGAGTGATGCCTTCTAATTTTATAATGTCATATTCATCTGAAGCAATTTCACTGAGTTCTTATCAGGCTCTCATACTCTACTCTCACAGGCATGGTCTCATCTTCACTTTCCTGATGGGACAGAAGTTTTCACTTTCCATCCCGTTCTTTTAGAATCCTCTCCTTGCCTACTTCTTAGCACTCCGAATTCCTTCTTCATCCATCACCTGGAGTCTGCTTAATTACCAGAGCTTGCTACATTTCCTTAGGAATTTTTCGTCTCTACTTCTTTTTCTCCTTCTTCATTCATGAAAATTGATGAAAAAGAAGTCAACCACTTTCTTCAATTTAAATTCGCTTCTCTTTCAGACATATAACTCCATGTAATAAACAAGCAAATTTTTCACATTTTTTTTTTGCCATAAACCATGCCGATCTCTCCTCTCCTCTCCTCTCCTCTCCTCTCCTCTCCTCTCCTCTGTTCTTTTTATCTTTCAGCCTCTTGATAGCTTCTAGGACACAAGAACTGCATCTCGATTCATCCCACCACGTCCATTCTCTCACTACAAGCTGCAAATTCTGTAATGCTCATTAAAAAACAACAACAACAAAAAANTCTCCTCTCCTCTCCTCTCCTCTCCTCTCCTCTCCCTTTAAATGTTCTTTCTATTTTTCAGCCTCCAGTTTTCTTCTAGGACACCAGAACATCATCTCGATTCATCCCACCACGTCCATTCTCTCACTACAAGCTGCAAATTCTGTAATGCTCATTAAAAAACAACAACAACAAAAAAAAAAAAAAAAAAAAAACTGCCTTATTTTATTCCATTCATCTTTCTATTCATCTTTTCAAACAACATACTGAACTATCCTTTCTACTAGCTTTGGCTAATAAAACTTTCATTTCCTTGCCAACATCACCTTATATCCAGAATTCTTCTGTAAGAATAACTGAATTATTATTCATATGGTTAACTGTAATAAAATTATCAAGCAGTTTTTATAATTAGCATTTGTATCTGAGTAGCTCTCAGAAAACCAATGCCTGGATACAGAAATTTCATTAAATTATATTCTTCTACTCTGATTACATTTCCTCTTTATACTCCACTTTTTCTTTACAGAAACCCTCTACACCACTTTGAAGCCTTTTTTAACCTCTTTGTCTCAGGCCTGTGCCCAATCAACATCTCATTTCTACCTCTTTCTCTCAATTCCCTAAAATGCCTTCTGTTCCCTCTTCCTCATTGGAAGTCTAAGACACACCTCTCTATTAGGGCAAGAAATTATGGCACCTGGACAGTAATAAGGGTTAGAAAAATCAGCTGAAGGAGATGGCAAGTTACATTTTGAAACCTTACAAATATCTGATAACTAGCAATGCTTACAGCAAAACTAACCCCATTCTCAATTAGTCTCATAATTAACACATGGATCACATCTATGCTACATTTCAAGTGTGTAACTTAGCTAAACATTGAGCTGTAATTTATTTTGTAGTATTCAGTCACAAAATCAGTCAAGACAACTGCTCAAGCTTATGGTCAGCTAGCTTCAAGTGTTCACCATCTGGCTCCGCAGACTCACAAAGCCAGTTAAGGGACATTCAAAAAGCCAGAGCTCTTTTCTCCCATTCCACACTACAGAAATGACATGAATGCAGTTACCGTGGTATCACATATACTAAGAACGTCATTAGTAGAAGCCTGCTACAATTTTTAAGTGAATGAAGTAAGGACAGAAGTACAATCAATACAAATTCATTTTCACATTCAAACAAAAGCTATCTGCAGCTTTTACATCATATGGTAGGTCTATTGAGAGCAGAGACCTAGGCAGAAGTATGTGCAGAAGACACTACTGTAAGATACTGGGTTTTGTTCACTTTGTTTGAGAAGTTTGTTGTTCCTTGTTGAAATAAATCTGATATCCTCTGAAGCTGACCAAGAACAAGCTTATCTCCCTGCCTTCTGCACAGGCTTGTAGTCTGATGAAAGCAGTAGCATCAAAAAATCACACAATGCCTTGGGTTGGAAGGGACTTCACAGCCCACCCAGCCCCAACCCTGTGCTGTGGGCAGGGCTGCCCCCCACCAGCTCAGGCTGCCCAGGGCCCCATCCAACCTGGCCTTGAGCGCCTCCAGGGATGGGGCACCACAGCTTCTCTGGGCAGCTTGTGCCAGCGCCTCACTGCCCTCTGAGTAAGGAATTTCCACCTAACATCTAACCTAAACTTGCCCTCTTGTAGTTTCATATGCTGGGTATCAGTACAGTTTGTGTCCTCTCTGACCATAAATCGTTTCCTGCTTACCTAGGGGAAAAAAGGTTAAAATCTTCTTCCCCTAAAGAAATCGCTTTTCAGTAATTTCTGGGCTACAAAGTGCTCTCATCTGAGTCTGAAATTTTAATGTCATTCAGATTCCTGCAAAAGTAAACCATCTGTGAATTACAGTCATAGTTATTTTAATTAGAAAAGCATTAGGGCTTTAAATGTTATTTTTCAAAGTGACACATTTTTTAAAGATTAGGAAAAATTGTCACTGATGACTACCAAAGCTTCAATTACTGCTACAGGCCTCCAAATTTTTTTATTTTTTTATTTTTTCCTGGGAGGAGGGAGAAAGAATGGGAGGGAGCTGTTCTTTTTTTCTTTCTATTTTTTTTCTTTGTACAGAAAAGGTGTAGGATGTAGAAGAACAGACATTCAAAACTAGGAATGGATGCTGAGATGGTGTGTAGGTGGCATGGAGGCAGTATTAGCTCATACTTAATAGGTGTCAAGGGAATCTGTAAAGCTGTTCTTTAGTTTAAAAAAGGCAATTTGTGGGAGTGCTGTGTGTTTCTGGCAGTACTTTCAAAATAGCTACCTACAAAAGACAGAGAACTATAATCTAATGATATTTTACACAATGACACACATTTTCACAGTGCATTAATGAAATGTAGGAAAAAAAGCCTTAAAACTATTGTAAAATGTGTCTTTCTGCAGTGCATGTGTCTGCAAAAATATTATAACGACGAACACATTTGCAGGGCACAGATCTTTAACAAGGACAGAAGCGTTATTTTTAAAGACTTACTCTCTCTGCTTTATTTGTTAGCTTTTCTTCACACATTTTAAGAGCCTTCCTTTGTCTCTGGCTGACTACTTACCCTGCACACGCTGAATAAATCCATAGTTAGGCATAGCTGATGTATGCTGTTAACGTAAGTATGAGTAGTACAGTATTCACGCATGTGACATTAGGCATTTATGCAAGTGCTTGTCAGGATTTAGACTTTAGGGAGAAACACTGTCATTCAGCTCTCTGGGAAAGGAAAAATGGACAATCGTATTTAAAAAAATAAACACAAAGACCTCATAGCTCTTCGTGCTCTTGAGGAGACGAAAAGGACTGCATCACAGGAAAGGAAATAAACGGTAAGAATAAGATGCATGTAGGGAATAATTAGCGGAGAAAACCCTACCCCAGCTTTACATCAAAGGAAATTGTGGACCTAGAATTCTATTCCTCCTAAATTCTAGAAACAGACTTAGCACTGAAAGAAAGAAAATGGAAGTGTCTCCATGCGTGAACTGAGAAATACTGACAGGAGGCAATAGGGATAGCAACGGCAGAGAAGGTGAACCCTGAGGTGTGAGGCTGGAAAACTAAATTCAGGCAAAAGTGAAATGAATACTAGGACCAAATATGAAGTGAAATATCTATAGCAAAAGAAAGAGAAGAAAACAAAAGAAAAGGATCAAGAGGGATACAAACAGAGAAAATCAACTTTGAACAAGAAAAACAGACTTGGAGCCCAAATGTGAGATAAGAAATATCAGAATGGAAATAAGAAGTTTGCAAGACTAGCAATCGTAAGTACCCAGAGAGATGGAAACAGAGAGAGGAATAAGTTCTAGAGAAAAAAATACAGAAATGGGAACCAAACAAAAATCTCAGCATGGATAGACAGAGCTGTTTTGAGGTCAACCTGAATGATCCATCCTATTATCAGGCCAAGGGATGCAATGGACTTGTACTGCGTAGCACAAAATAGTTGCAGCTGGAGGCTGGTTTGGGCCAGCCCTTTTGCAGTACTGGTTAGGTCCAAACTCACTCTGCAGCCATTTGTGCTACCAGCAAATTATTTCCAAGAATACAACAGAATGATATACTATTTGGACAACGTGATTTTGCTGACAAAATTCAAAGTACGGTGAAACATAAACACTGGTGTTTTAATCATTTAGCATTAGTTTGGCAACTCCTTCTGGGATTGTTTCTTTTTATGTGATCTTCAGAATGTACTTAATTCTTAATTTTAAAACTGCCTCAAAGAAAATTTTCTCTTAAAGCAGGACATTAAGAAAAAAAAAAAAAGACTTCCACCACAGCTAAGATTACTAAATAACAAATAAATAAGCTGGCATACCACTTATGAGGCTCCTGAAATGACTTTAACAATGTCTGCAGCTGTTAAAATGTGGACTGGAACTAACACAACATCTGTCCTGTGCAGCTACCTGCTGCTGATTTGGAGCTTCAGAAAAAACATTCCGATCAACCTTCCTGTACTGCTAATTTCACATCTGAGCAGTCTTTGGATCGTACCATTCAAACTTAACACCTGTTTCAAACTGAGTGATCTCTTGTGTTCGGAATTCAAGGCTACTTATAAGAAGAAATCACTGTGGATTAGAACAAACAGGCTAAAAATTGAAAAGATAAGCTCATACAGTTTTAAAGGAGTCCTATCTTTCAACCAGAAACATATTCCTAGCAGTCGAGGGCTGAGAGATTCACTTTTAGTGGAGTCTTGCCTTTGGAGAGCAAAACAAATTGATATAAAACACAAGTGGTTTGCATTCTGGCAAGCTCCATCTAAAGTGACTGAAGGGTTAAGTGGAGACCACTAGCCTTAGCTAAACAAAATGTAAAGCTCCAAGTTCTGATGAGAAAGCTCAGTAAGCTAAGAGCTAACTCCCCTTTATTGAATTCATATTTGCAAGCTTAACAGTGTGAGGAATGATAATCCAAATAAATGAAAGTTTCCTTCTGTCAGTAAAAACAGCCAAGGACTGCTTGTGCTCCAGATTTCTCTCAGAGTATGCTAATGTTTGCAAGACAGTCATGGCATTGGGATGGTAGGCTTTCTTTATCCAATACATCACTGCATGACAGTAAATGAGCAAATAATGTCGATTTCCTAAAATAAAGACCTTAAGATGTTCTGGAGAGCAGCTCAAAATGCAACAGCCAGTCCTCCCAATCAATTTGACTCTAAAGTTACTAGACATCATCTTGCTCCCTTCTCTTACATTAACAGCAAAAACTCTTGCTCCAGGGGTTAAACAAGTCCATTATTTTCACTCTGTCTGGAACAGGAATGGTTTGATATACAAATCTAATTTTCTCTTACATCGGTTGTGCTTAAAAGTCACAGCAAGTAGCTAAGCTTGTCACGATCAGGTATATATTTAAACAGAAAGAACAGTTCATCCAGGCTGCACAGAGAACTAGGATGCAAAAGCAGGCTTTCATTAGTAGCTCTGCATTTTTATAATTTCAGTAGTTAAGCTCATGGTTGAAACCACATTGTATGTCAGTTTCAATTAAACAGTTCTTTTATTGTCCCAGTTTAGTTATCTCCAGCTCAGCTTACCCAAGTAATAGCAACATTTCATAAACCTATCAACACTTCTCTAATAAATGCTTCCCTCTAACACAGAAGCTGCCGAATCAAGCACAAAACCCTAGCTAGCTGATAGTATTTGCTCTAATGCTTGACTAATAGTAGAAAATAAACCAAAATCAGATTCTCGTATTTGACCTTCTTCATTTGCCCTCAATTTTTAAACAGGCTGCAGTATTTAGAAGAGGAGAAATCTGTTCTGTGAGTAGGTTTTGAGTTTTGCTGTTCTGCCGGCTGATAAAACACTCTCCAAACACAAGTTATGTGAGAAAGGAAAGAAAAACAAGCAGGAATACAAAAAATCAATTTCCTTTACTCCTTTTTGGGAACTCACTTCAGAACACTGATTTGCTTTCCCCTCCCCCTCAAGTTAATATGACTTCTCACAAAATGAGATAGTCAGGTACATTATCACAAGGAGGTTAAATAGCGTATCTTCTAGATCCACCCTGCTATAAAATCCAGATTTTTCCTCCTCCCCAGCCCTTCTGTGGAATTTATTGTCAAGCTTGTCCTGTGATGATGACACATAAGCAGGAGGTTCATTTCAGATGTGTGTTGCTTTCTCCTAAACTTCATCATTCTCAATGTGGATATTTTAGCTATCTATTTCTGGTTGATTTATCAGTCCAAATCTGCAACAGCTCTTCAGGGAAGTGCAGGTAATGGTATTGGGGAAGACATCCTTTGACTTATTCATGAACACCAGCATCAAACAGATTTTCAATTCCAGCAGTGAATTGTTTGCAGTAGTTACCGCTGGCAACAGTGGCTGAATAAACTGGTTATAAATGTAAACCCATATCTCTTGGATGACTTTTACTGATGCACTATGACTTTTTTCCTCCGGCTTTACTAGCTGTCATCACCCTGGATTCCTAATTCTTCTTTTCCTTACCTTTCTTCCCCCTCCTTCTCCCTGTCTCATTTTTTTTTCTTTTTTTTTTTTTTTCTTTTTAAGAGTCCTCTGCAGTAAAAGCACAGAGGAGACCACTCAAGAAAATTGAAAATTGTATAAGCTTCCTCATTTAGGCTGTTATTTTAAAGTTCAACTTTCATGATTAGTTAAATGAATCAAAAATGATAATTGAGAGAGGGAGATAGATTATGCGACACAGACGTTAGTCACTACTGGATATGGTTTTCTATCACCTCTATCACAAAATGAGATTTGTGTTAACTGGGTGTTTTTTCTGTAAGAAATTCTCTGTATTTTCTCCTAGTTTTTTTCTTCCATCATATAACCATATTTCTCTCTGTTTTTCATAGCTCTTTTTGGTTTGGAGGTTTAAGGAGCAGGTCACTCACTCTTTCAGGCCTTGCTCCTTTAAGCTTAGTCTCTTGCCCATCTGCTTCTTAGTCACTGACTGACAACAGTGTAACTCTCACCCACAAGCACTCCTACTCTAATTAACTTACCAGCATCTCCTAAGAGTTTTGCTCCTTTCTCATTTTAAAGTCAATACATTATGCGCTGCTGTAGGTTTGCACACCTGACTTCTCATAGTGTCAATATTGTTACTATCTCCCAGGGAAATGAACTCGATATTCATAGAATCATAGAATCATAAAGGTTGGAAAAGATCTCTTATCTAGTCCAACCATGTTTTGTGACAAGAGCACAATAAGTCACTCCTGTTACATAGCTTTTGCCCAATATCAAGCTTGTAGCCTCAAACAAGTTCTGAAGGTTAGAAGTACTCTCAGCTCCAGGTACTTGTCAGGCAAAGTACAGCTTCTAGATATTAATTACTGTTGTTTACAGAGAACTTTGCAGCAAGGATGCAGAATATACTTCCAGAGCTAACTTAAATGGTCTTTGTAAAGAAAGCATGTCTATTTTGAAGGTTTTATCTTTTTCATGGTCTATCCTTTTGCCCTATACAGTTGAGGGAATTCAGACCACACAACCATATATACCCATTTATTACTTTAATGACTAAAAGGGTATTATAGTAGTATTGACCAAAGAAAAATCTTCTTATGTGTCCAAGTATAGATGATCATGAAATGTGCTCTCAACCTGAAAGGTTTTTTCCTAAAAAAATTCCTAATTTTTTTTCCATAAAAAATCAACGCCACTGAGAATCACAATCCTTGTCTTTTATCAGTAGTTGTAGAAACATTCTCTGTCCATCTTAATGCTTAGAGATTGTACATGGATTAAAAGATTTGTTAACCTGTTCCTCTAAACTAATACTCCAAAAGCATATAAGAGCATCCTAATCATGGGCCAGTTCCTAAACTCCACACCTGCCTCTGAAACTGGTCTGGATGCTGTCTTGTGGTATAGATTTCAGCCCTAGGCTTGGAAAAGACCTGAACCTGAAGTGACACTGCCTAGGAGAATGTGCTCAACTTTAAGTCACAGAAAACTTCCTTTTTGTACATTAGCTTACACAGTGTGAAAAGGAACACCATTTTCTTTAGAAACTGCAAATGGAAAGGAATCAGTGATGCTAAATTACAAAGTTACCCTAAGAAGATGACAGAGTACTCTGGTAAAATGAAAGTTACATCACAATCCTTATTATGGTGAAGATTAACTGTAGTATAAACAGGTTGAGGAGATGGGATGGAAAGCTGAGAGCTTTTTATTCACTGTTTGGTGCTTGTCTTTTTGTTGGGTTTTTTTTTGTTTGTTTGTTTGTTGTACCTGATCTACAGTGATCCTGGTTCCACAGCTATATCTGAGTTTGAGTCCTGGTGCCCATGCAGGCATTGACTAGATGGGTAGTCTTAAGTAAATGCTTTGCATATCCCCTATTACCAGAGCATTTAGTACAGCATTTATTATAGAATTTCACATGAAGAAAATGTGTGGTTTTTTTTAATTTTTTATAATTCAGGAACCATTCAAGCATTAAAATGTGTTCAGCAGATACCTTTAAAGATCTGGATACAAATTTAAACAGTGTATATGCTTAACTGAACTCTTTTTCTTCCCACAAGGGTTCACTGATTTTTTGACACAATGATCACAGCTACTCATTTGCTAGAAAACTCAGAAAATCATCTTGATTCTACTCCAAAGCATATATTAAATGTCAAAAGAATATACTGTTGCAAAGGATCTGGTGGCTTGCCACAATGGAAGTGACTCAGCTAGCTTGTTTAAAGAATGATATTTTAATTGCTTTGTAGATCACAAACCTGCCAGCCTTGTAATTTACACTGCTGGAGAACAAGACGACATCTCTCCTTGGCAGACAACTTCTTCTCTCCTGCTGCTGTATCAGCCAAATCTTTATACCTAGAAAAATCAGCAGAAGTAGAGTTACTCTAACGTAGGCCTGGTTTACGTTTTTGGAGACACTGTCAGTTTTCCTTTGACTTTCAACACTTTGATATCCAAACTGGGAGCTAAGGATTCTGCTAAGGGTGAAGTAAACAAGGAGGCCAACCACTTTAAACATTTCATATTATTAGACACGACCTTGGTTAACAGCAGTGTGGAACAAGTGAGGCCTAAAACTGAGATTTGCTTCCTGCCAGTTCTTTTGATGCCTCACTGAAAATCAATACAGAAAGAATGCAAAGCCTTACTGACTGATTTCATTGGTACTAAATTGGGCCACTAAAAGGAAGAAAGTACTTTTTCCAGTGTGTCATATGGCATAGCTATTAGAAAGTAATTGAAAAGAAAGTGACAGTGATAAAAATGTTTTCCACAAATCTAAAAAGAAAATTTTATTCATTTTGAAGGATTTCAATGAAATGTCTTGTAGAAACACAGCTATCAGGAACTTGATCGTTTATGCTATTGGAAAGATCAAGAAGATTTAATTACAGCATCAGAGTACCTTCAAAGCATTTAACACTAGGTGTTAAAATGCTCTTTTATGTACCACAGAAAAAAAACAATGTAGGAAACAGGTTATACGAAGTCAAATAATGTACAACATTCAAACTTTAACTTATTACAACATACTACTAAGGAAACTCATGTACTTTCCACATCTTGATGCCACATATTACTCTGCATTCTTGAAGGCATATCTCAGTTTAGATATAACTAGATGTAATGGACTGGAGTGGTTTTTTTTCATTATAAAAAGCCAACTTTTGAAAGGGAAACATTTTGCAAATGTGTCACTTATGATTAATTTACCAATGAAACAAGGTTATGTTTTGAAGTTAGCGTGCCAGCTACATTTCCTGACATTTTACTTCTTTGGTACTTGGCAGCTGAATGGACCTATAGCTCTTGTACAACCCAGACCTGCTGTCCTGAGCCCACTCACACGTACCAAGGCAGGCAGAGCTGCAAGGCTGGAATGACTCCATGGACATCGGTGGTCCCAGAAGCCACAGCACCTTCAGAGCAATTTCCTCAGGCAAACTCCTGTGAAGTCAAATTGAACCTACATTTCCAGTGTCCTGGAGCTGCACAGAGCTCTTGAAGTCTGGAAATGTCAACTGGTTTGGTAGAAATCCTGATGAGGACTCTATGGCTAAGTCTACGCTAGTAAATGAAATGTGAGAGGGATTGCTTCTCTGCCAAAGGAATGTTTGGAGGAATGCTGGTTTGAAGGGGCCAAATCTCACTGGAGACCCTTCTAATTACTCTAACATTATCAGCAGAAAACTGGGAGCTCTAGATTCCCAGTAGCTCAACATGGTCACCATGCTTGATGGATTGTTATTAAGGCTGCAGCCATCTTGTTTCCATATTGGCATCAACTGAGTTTTCTTAGAAATTATGGATAATCTCAGGTATTAGAGAGACAAAACTGGAAAGTTCAGCAACTGCTGACTGAAACAAAGATGATTATTCAGCACTGACTCACAATGCATGATGAAAAAACTGTGAACGTGGCCAGCCTGAAACTCATTCACAGGAGAAACCCAGAGAAATATATTTTATTCCTGAAGCAGCATCAAATCAGAATTTAAAAGGCTGAAATTCTACGTTTGGTTCAGATTTACTTTATATCCATCCTAATCATAGGACTCAAAAGGATAACCAAACACTCTTCACAATTTGTCTATTTGTATTACACAAAAAGCCAGACAAAAATGGTCTGGACATTCCCCAGTCTTAAAAATCTTTGAAATTCCAGCGCATCATCCTGAAAGTCCCATCACTGTTCACAGTTAACTTCTATCCCTTAGAGAGGCTCCACTTCAGAGGAAGAGTGTAGGCTAGTGGCTGCAGTAGCAGAGAAAGAACTAACAATGGACATTTAAATTTACTTCCCAGTTCTGCCACAAACTTCCTTTGTGAACATTTTGAAGATAATTTACCTCTCTGTAGGCTAGCCACTGAAAAGCTGCATTGCTGGTCTGAGTTAGTCACCTAGTTCTGACAACAGGCTATGAAGACAAGTACTTCCACCAGTGACTTGCTGTATGCATCCTAGGCATTTTTCTTAAAATGAGAAGAGATTGCCCTCTGGAGGCGCTCTTCTCTGCTGACCATAGATGGACTCAGAAGAGAAGTCCAGGATGAAAGCCTATATTTTTGGTAGCTTGGAGGGCTCTCACCCTTAGGTCTTCTTGTCTGACCGACTGACTCATCTGCAGAGTGGGGACTAAGAGAACTTCCTTATTTCTCTTACCTACGTTTTTCAGATAAGTTGTCTAAGTACCTAGAATGAAAAAGCACCTTTAGGTTTGGTATCATCTGTAATTTCAGATCAATCAATTTTAACTTGTCTAAGGTTGTTTAAAAAAAACAAAACAAACAAACAAAAAAAACAAACGCCACAAAATCTGTAGCTATTTTTATAGCCAGAATGGTTCACCGATTTTGTTCTCTAGTGTTAACACCAGGGAAGTAATGGGAATGGCTAAACGGGGATGAGCAAACCACACCTGCTGGTGGCAGCCCAAATTTGTCATAGGCAAAAGTGAATGTGTAATCATAAGCTTATTTGTTTTTGTTGGTTTTTTTTACATTTTTTTAAACCTAATTTTAAATTAGTTACAGCTTTTAAAATTTCTTCACTTATGGTTTAGGTATTGTTTGTATGTTAAATTTGCTGGTACTCTCTGTAAGTATTCTGTTAAAAACAAAGCAAAACAAAATTGATAATAAACTGCAATGTATAAAAAGAAATAAAAACTTACAATAAACAAGACTATTATCAAAACACAAAATGGTTCATCTTTAACATATCAGATATTTTCTACTGTGAATGGAAGCTTGTGTTACTGTGTAGACAAGATAATTTAATGACCTGTAAAACTTAACGCTTTCATGATCTCAAAAATAGCAAAAGAACTTACTATTTGTCATATTTACTGTATCACAGAAAATGGTAGTAAAAGTACTGAATTTATGGTGCAGGCTTGTATAGATAAATTTGACTTATGTGCAAACACTGGGGCTTGCTTCTGGGGAAATGCAATCTCGAGAGTCTTTGAAACCTTCCCTTACCAGAGAATTCTGCTACCAATGCAGCCCTAGTTCACTCAGGTGAATGAACAATCCAGTTAAATACCAGACTTCTTCTCACTGACAGATCATATATTTTTCCCCACATAAATAACACAGAGAATATTTGCAAGGCATCAGAGGATTCTGAGGGACCCAGTGAGCTTTTTTGCTAACAAAAGACTATAATCAGGCAAAATATACTACAGCAAAACTTTCATTGGTGAATTAGTTGTGCAGACTCTCTTAAAAGACAACAGAAAACATGATTTGGGATATCCTGTTGTAATTTTGATGCTTAAAATAGGTCAGATGAATTGTGCACTGTAAGACAATTTCTTTACACTGAGTATAAAGACAGTGTATTGCTCTAGACTCTAACAGAGACATCTAATATTAGATGGTGTATTCCTTTCCTAGGCAAGTCAAGAAACTGATAAACAATAAGATTTCACGGCCTAGCCAGAGCAAATAATTCACTAATGGATCCAAAACAAAATACAAACTGAGGAGATTTAAAGGATTATATTGAATCAGCACACCTCCACCACCATGCAAACACTAATGCAGTGTGCATTAGGAAATGCAAGATCTCTTTGCTTGCACCCTCCTTCCATTTACAAGTTATCATCAGGGAGCTCACCCCAACTCCATCCTCTCTACAGGAAATCAGTGTGTGATTTCCTCACCTTAGTCCTTAGCACCCTTCTCCTCCATGTCTGTCATTTTTACACATCTAAATAGAAGAGAGACCTTTAGGCTAAACAGGCTGGCACTGCAAGCATGGACTGCCTGGCTGGCACCCTCTGGTGTTTCAGAAACTGTGTTCTGACCTCTTCTCTTTCACTTCTCATTGACGCTTTTTATCTGATCATTTTCTCCCTCACTTCCCTAAGTGCACAGCTGACAAGACTCAGCAGGCTGTTTTTTACCTGAGACAGAGTATTCCTGAGTTCAGGTTATGGCACAGTAACCCACAGTAATGCTCTCAGGCTCAGCATGCTAATTGATTTACACGCAGTGTGCACAAACAGGCTGTGGGGCTGTACTCTCTGTACTGTATGCACACCAAATCTTTAAGCATTGGAGTAAATACCACACACTTGATTTCAATAGCACATCAACTTGATAGAAGATACTAATGGAAAGAACACTGCAAGTACAAGGGGCACAAAAACAAGCAGCTCCAAATCAACAGCTTACATAAACCACATAGATGTCCTTGAACTGAAGCCTCAGAACTTCTTTATTTTATTTCTTTAGGATGTGCTATTCTTTCTGTAAGGTCTTCCAAAACGACAAAGTCAGGTATATCTACTGACTGCAGTCCAATGTCCTCAGTAAGAGGATAACCTTTAATAACAGGACTCAAATCTTTCCTGAAACCAACTCCTTCCCTCCATGTCTTTGTCTTGTTTCAAAAACAAAAATCACAAAACAGCAGGCACTGAAGCTGCCTTATAGCAATGCTGAGTAATGTAGTTTAAAGTGTTAAATATCCAAACACAGCTTATGCACAAAAAAAGTTGGTCCTGACAGTGTCATTCATTGTGTTGCAGTTTTCTGTTTCCTTTCTTGTGTTTACTACAGTGTATTCTCTTTGTCAAGTTAAAATGGCATGATTCAGTAAGATCTATTCAAAAGGCAGCAAATAATAGAAGGCAATCCAAATTAACCTGGATCATGCTAAAAGAAATGCAAAAATTGTCACCACAGAGGAATAAAAACAGGTTGCATTGTCTTGCTGAATTCCCTTTTCTTCCTTTGTAAACTTCTTTCTTTTTTCCTTTGACAATCAGTAACAGCTTGATGTATTATTACGTCTGTGAAATATGTGAAAGAGATGGACTTTGTTTGCAAAACTTGTCACTATATGCTCATAACTAAAAATCTTCAGTTTTGTTTGTTTGGATTTGAGGAGGATGGGGAGAGTGGGTTAGGCGTGGTTTGTATTTGAAAAATCTATCAAGTAAGAGCTGAAATATCTAAAGGGCAAATACAGGATGTCTGGAAATTTTTCAAGTGATAGAAATCTCATAAAGACAGTCACCGATAAAGAACAGGATGGAATTTTGATTCATGTTATGTTATGTATGCATAAAGGATACACACTCATTCCAGTTCTCTGTGTTATATCCTTTTCTTTTTTAATTAAAGGAATAATCTAATTATTTTCGAAATATGAGGACAAGGGAAATTCCAGATAATTAGAAAAGGTGAAATAGACTATTTTAGTTTCCAAGAAAAGAAAATAAAAGTTATTCAGCCAAATATCTGTACAATATACATAACACACGCAATATATCTTGCTATCCAGCATGATTAACATATTAACATCCAAATCAGGTATTCAAAATTTTGGTCAGAATAAATTTGTGAATGGCATGAAGAGAAAGATGACTTTACAAGGAACAGATTACAGTAGACAAAATAGATTCCATTTGTGGCTTTTTTTTTTATAGGAGTATAAAAGGGCTATAAGTTTCACCTCTGTATGAAACAACCATTTTTGGACCGAGTTTGCTTCATACATACTTACAGAGATAATCCAAATTGGTGTAGACATGAAAATACATGCATGAAGTGCAATTTGCCTGACGGGTTTGAAACGATGAAGAAGTTTATGTGGCAATACACCAAAATTTTACAGTACCTGCCTACTGCACTAGTGTAACAATCTACAACAACCTATCAAGCAACACAGGACTAAATGGCTAGATGTGAAGACCAATTACAATTAAGAAAGACAATAAAATTAAAGTCATTCTGGAAAAAAAATGTAAGCAGTTTTATCTTCTCTGGGTTACTCTGACACAGACACTCGCAGGCAGAAAGAAACCTGGAAAGCAATAATACTGCTAGTGATCTTACAGCAAACTGTCCAGTTACAGTAGTTTAATCACAGAGTTTTTATTAATGCCACTAGATGCCAGAAACTTTTCAACTGATGAGATATTCTTATTTCCTACTTCAACGATTAAAATTTCATTTCTTCTTTTTCATTTCATACATAAGGGCACAGGAACATACATAGCATGCTTTAACATGCTTATGGAAAAGGGAAAATATACTTAGGTGACATAAATGGTATGTAACTGAGACAAAATAGCAACATTAAGGACCAAGAAACAAAAGTGACAAAGACTCAGAATATCTGCAGGGCAACATTTTACAGCGACCTGCATGTGGGACAGCCATTTGCCTCACATGGAGCTCACACAGTCTTTTGAGGGAGGATCTGGGCTATGAAATTCACTGAATCAGAGTAACCTTGCACAGCAAGCGTCCATCTGGAATATTTAAATTTAGACTGAATAATATATAAAATTAATATCTCATATAAAGAAACTACTTTGTGAGGGGCGACAGACAAACGACTTACAAGGATTTTTTTAATTTCCTAAACATTATGATTTTTTTTGCATTAGGTTTTGTCATCCTGAATCTTTTCTAGATATCCAAATTTAAATTTCTGGAGAGAACAAATAATGAAGACATACGTCTTAATCCTAGAATATTTATTCATATACTTCAGGTAATTAAGTAAGGGTTTCCTCATCTCAGACAATGTGGCAGCAGAATAATAAACAGAATGTTCAGCTCTCGAGATTAGTGGATTCAGCTATGCAAATGAAAAATGAATTCACAACACCTGCTAAAGATTTGCATTACAATACTTTTGCATCATCTTTCTTAAAGCTGACATTCCCATTCAACCTAGATAAAACAATGTAAAAATGTATCTATTTAAAGAATTGGCAAAAACTGACACTGAATCAGAAATATACTAGCATCGAACAGACTATCATTCTTGTTACACAAACGCCTTCAATTCTATACACGCTTACATTTACCTCCAGGTATAAAAGCTTTCTCCATAGCTAACTTCCTTTTCATGCTTGGGCATTCGCTAGACATGCACACAAAGTAGAAAAATGCTTCCCTGTATGCATAACATATTGACTACAGAACAAACTTAACATTATCAAACTCCTCATTTGATTCTGTGTAACAGAGCTGACACAGTAGTGGTGTGTAATGAAACCGGTTTCCCTTCTCCACAGACTCTGCCATCTGAAAATGGCATCAATAATCGAAGTCCTGCAAAATGTAAAGGTCCAAAATCATAGAAAATCTAAAGCTATGCTCCTTTAAAATAAAAAATAAAAAATAAAATAATAAAAAAATAATAAACTAAAAGAAGCAGAGATCAGAACAAAGGAATTTCTGGGAGTGGGAATCTAACCATGACTGATCAGACAGGTATATTTCTGCCTTTTCCTACCACAGAGGAAAAACCTGCCCTGTGAGTCTGAGCAACACCTGACTGCTCATGGTATAAGGAATCAGAAGATGACCTTTTTTCAAGATCACAGCCCTGCAAGGCAAGGTCTTTGGTGATTACCATAGTTCCATGCACACGGCTTCCAGGAACTTTGTGGCTGGGCCTCACCAGCAGGCTAGCTTTGGGAAGGTCAGGATAGAAAGCCATCTTTCAAGGAGCACAGGACAAGGCCGTGACTGTTGGTCCATGATCTGCACAGTCATGGACATGATATTACATGGGGGGAGAAATAATGAAAGGACTAAAAAATGGTCTTCAGAAATGGACATGCTTGGGCCCAGCTCTTGTCTCAATTTTTGGAAGACTGAAAACGTGCAAGTAAATTGTGTACAGCAAAATGAATCGTGGCACAGACTTTCTGAAAAATACACAAGGCCTTTTCAGAAAGGTGACGTGATAGTGAGTTGCAATGCTGCAGCCAAACTGGGCTTGCACAGTTTCCCATTTGGTCTCCTGTTACCAGAGGGACTGCTTCTTCTTTGACTCGCGTTGACAGGAAAGCACTTCCAAGTCCATGTAGAAGTACACCAAGATAGAAGCAGCATGCAAAACCAGAGTGAAAGAGCAAAACTCATATTAAAGGAAAGAGGAATAAAACTGATGTTCCATCTAGATGATTTTTTATTTCTTTGCTTTTTTTTTTCCTCTTTTGTCCAACCAAATAACAGAAACATACAAAATCCTTCCGAGATGGTTTACTAGTATCTTGGAAGAGGTAGACTAAGATTAAGAGGAAGGTTTTGGAGACCTTCTTAAACCATACAGGCAGAACAGTATCTCTAGAAGATCATCACTACCTATACCACTTCTGTGAGAGTTCCCCTGTGCCCTCTGAACCCCAGGAGCAGTATCACTCTGGGTAATGGGGATTCTTCTGGCTCACAATGTGTAACAATTAGAGTACTGCTGAAAAATCAGTATTTTTCAAGACATCTGAAGGTTTCTCCCTTGGGGTTCTGTATCAGTACTACAACAGATTCTGCTGACATTTACTGTAGAGTATAGCAGAGATAGTTCTGCAATCGATGATGTTAAATTAATGCAACAATGGTCTAAGAAAAACAAAAACAAACAAAAAACCCCCACACAATAATATTCACTGATTAACCTACATATCCCTTGCATGGGACTTTGTTTGCTCTCAGATGTCTCCAGTATTAACCGCCTACTATTATTCTGTCTGGCTACAAAATCTAGCTTCAGGAGGTCTCATTACAGATTCTTGTGCTGAAGATTAAATTGTAAAGAATATCAGGATGCGGCTAAGGAGAAAAAGGGTGCCATGAATGTCTGAGCTGAGTGGAAAGAATTTAACAGCTGCAGAACCACAGAAAGAAAAAAACAGCAGGAGGGTCACCGTGGCTTCTGATGGTGGGGCAGTTGGAGTGCATTTATACAGGCTCGATGAGCAGACATAGAAGCAGTCAAAAGCAACTAATTATATTTTCTAGGCACCAAAAGCACACAGTTATATTTAATTAATCAATGAATGCACAGAAAAGATTTTGAAGCTATACAGCAAATTAATCTACCCATGTGACCATTTGCACCCTAATTAGATAATTCAAACTTCCTGCACAGTGCTATTAGCATAAACAAATGTGTTCACAGTTACTTGTTTAAAACGTTTATTTTAAAGATAGCCTGTTTGTATTAATTACATAGATTTAACGTTTTAATAGTTATTTCCTTAAAAGGCTTTCAATATATAAGGATTATTGAAGGGATTAGTGGTTGATAATATTTTCTTTTAACAGGTTTATTTCCGCAGCAGGTATTTAAGTGAAGTTCTTACTACCATATATAAATCCAAGTCCATTATCTTTGCCATTAGGGGCTGTCAGCAAATTGTGAAGTACTCAAGAACTATTTTGGTTGAAACAACAAAGTTCTGAAAACAATTAATGCTATTGTTAACATTAACAATGTTATAACAATTCATGTTATTGTTATGGGCACAGAGATTTGGGGATCTTGTTGGGATATGGCTCAAGAACCTTCAATATTCGTATTCGTACTCAAACATTATTTTACTCATTTTTATAATCCATTCTTTAGGTGGAACCCTGTACTGGGGGAGCATGATTAGAAACAGCAAGAGCTTTTAAATTCACAGATGTGAAATACTCATAGGTATTATAAGGATAATGCAGAGTAGCAGGGTTATTTTGTGATTTAATAAATGTTTAGTTAACCCTAAGGGATAAGAAATGTCAAATTCAGACAGTGGAAGCTGAATGTCAGTCCAGAGGTACCATGAGTGGCATGTGACTCTGGAAATGAAATAACAATCATTTTAAAAATTCACAAATATTTCTTTAAGTTAAAATAAAGAAAATGATTGGAACTGCCAGAACAGTTCAGCCAGAACTGTGTTTGCTGGTGTCCTAGATCTTTATAGTTGCATAAGAAAATGAATCTAAATAGGAAAAAAAAAAGGGAGAAACAGCCCTAGCATACAAGTAGAAATGGAGAGAAAAAAATACCTTGAGGTTCTCTTTGAAATAACCTAAAAAATACAATGTGCTCTATTGCACAAAAAAAATAAACTCCATGTAGGAAGTTCCACTAAGATTTATACATTCCATACTATATGAAATATAAATAAAACTGAAAGATTATTCAGATTGGACACCACACATTCAAAAGCTACAAACTGTCAGCCATAAAACTGACCATGCCATCTTTATTTCCCTATATCTGTGTATTTTATTACCAAGTTACATCCCACCACTCAAGGGACCCATTTTCATGCCGGTCCTGCAGAACTCTACGTACATGACAAACACAAATAATTCAGCTGACTTCAGTGAAATGACACCAGAGTTTAAAATCCACCTACAATTGCTTTAAAAAAGGAGGGCTGCATTACAAAGCTTAAAAAATGCCCCGAAAACACTGATATTTTTCCTTCTAAATAAAGAACAAAGCTAGATGTCTCAACAACCATTGAAAAGTCTGCTCACATTCTTCTCTTATACTCATTTGTGCACTGCGTCAGTGAGCTCCAGAAACACCAACCACTTTATCATCCTCACAGTCCAACTTCCACAGTGCCTATTTCTCTCTAAGTCCAGGCTAAGTAGTTGAGTCTTTATATGCATCTAAAGATATCGAACATTATCCAATTTATTTTCTGTATTTTGAATATTAAAGAGGAACAGCATAGAAAGCGAAGCTAATCAACTGCAAAGAAACACCAGTAAATGAAGTAAAACAGAGTATTCTACCAACATTTAGTACATGTTTAACATATAGAGCTATTTAATTTATTCATAGAATGAGAGTCAGATACTATCAATACACTATCACATCGTACTAATACAATTCAAATGGTCTACAACATCTAACACAGTCCCAAATATCTGCTCACATCTAGACAAATCCCTAGGTGATGTACACCAATTCCAGTATATGCGGTTTGCCAGGGAGATCATCAGTGCACTCTTGGTTCTGGTCATCCCTTACAGTATAATCAGTCTCCTACATTAGCAGGATTTAACAAGGGATTAATAATTTAGCATAATTCTGAGACTGCCATAAATTATTCCAAACATGACTTCATTATCAGATAGGTGGGCAAAAAAGCACAAAGATGATGCATTTAGAATCCTCCACTCAAGTGCAGTTAGAAGCACAGTTCATTTAAGGTTAGGTTTGAGGACAAGGAGTACTTACAGTGTGAGAAAAAATATAATAAAATACTAGTAAATAATAAATAAAAATCAAACCTTTCTTTGTAGTGCTATTGGTATTTGAACTTCACAGAAATATCTTTACAGAAATATTAAGGTTCCAAATTTCTGCATTTCTTTGTAGACAAATGCTTTTGAAAGCCCAAGGCCAAAGTTTGTCTCTGACATTTAGGACATCAAATTTTCTTTTATTTTTCATCTAGCTATACATTAATAAAATGAGTCTCCTCCAGAAGACCTCCACATTTTTTAATACTTTAGTACTTTCGCACAATTATTAGGGCAACTTCTATATAGAATTTGACAATTGCCAAAACTGCTAAAAAGATAGTCTTTTTATAAATCATAGTTTTAAGCTTTGTTGATGACCTTCATTCTTTACTAGAAATTAGTCATTAACATTTTTATGAGTTTGTATTAAAAGCACTCTCAAAATGATAACTTCAAAATACTTCATTTACTCATCTTTCTTGCATTCAAAAAGACAAACAAAAATGCTCATCCTATTCATTGTACCAATCAGAAATATGACTTCTAGCTCTAGGTCCAAAGTAGCAATCTGCACAATACTGAGATTGCCACTTGGTATAAATTGGTACAGTCGTACCAACTTACATCTACTTTAATGCAATATTGCTTTTTAACAGCAGTAAGACTGTATCTTGCTCTCATAGCAAGCATTTAAAGTATCATTGGTATGCACTGTTCTACGACAAAATTGATTGATATTACTGTATAGCAAACAATAAAGCTAAAAGGCCACTCAGTGTGATGACCTACCAGTAGATTGCAAAGTGGGCATTCTCACTAATGCCCTGTTTAACCTGCTTAACTTGCTCATGAGACTCTGAAATCATTTGCTGCATTCCTTTTTCAAATCACAAATGACCATAACATGCTCTCCAGAGGAAAAAAGAAAGAGACCGAACACCACAATGCTTCTGAACAAAGAGAATTCAGATATGCAAAGATCAGTCCTACAAAAAATCCACACACATAAACAACACATCTGTGCAATGCTGCATCAGTCAACACTACAAACTTGATCAAAAGTTAACAAGAGTTATTCATAATGGCTTTATGCCAGTTACAGAAGGACAGACGTTACTAGATAACGCAGTGATATTGCCACGAACTTAAAACTTTCCTGGTAAAAAAGGTTCCTCATCAGAACAATCTCCCAGCAAAGTCAGCTATCTGGATGAGTTAGCAACCATTAAGTTCTCTGAAGCCATTTTGGATCTTGTACTAGTCCACTATTAGAGCATCTTGGTATCAGTGAATGCTGCCTTGAATAGAACTGCAGATTTCAAGATCTGCGGTTAAATGCAACTTCTTCAAACTTCATACTAAAATGAGAGGAAAACCTGTAACTAGAGCAGGAATCATTGTGTTCCATATGTTCTTTCCAAATATTTCCTATTAAGATAGATGTTTTGCCATCTATTTTAAAGTTAGTTTAAAAGAAAAAACAAAAACTGGAATGTTACCACTTTTTAACATTCTATTTTCAAAGCATTACATTAAGAATTTTTTTTAATTGATTCCACATGGATTACATGTTATAACTTAGATATTCAACATATACTTCACATATTGAAAAATAAATTTAGCCAAATTAAAAAAATAAAAGGAAGAGGAAGGTCTAATACTATGCCTCCAAACTTTGACTTGACTCTGTCTTCCCAGTTAGTATAAACAACTGTTTATAATCTAAGCTACATGACTCCTCGTGCATGGGTACAACTAAAGATTAGATTTATTCAATTTAAATCATTTTAGTAAGACAATGGCGAATCATACCAGTCTATAGATTTATCTCTACTGTGAGAGATATCTTTACGTGCAGCCTGTAGGCTGTCCTTGACAGTGTGAAATATTCTGTGTTTTTCCTGGAGCAGCAATTCAAAGCAGGAGTTGCATTATGAAAAAACTAATTAACTAACAAAAAAAAACCCCCAAAACAAACAAACAAACAAACAAAATAAATAAAAAACAAGACAAAATTGAAAGAGTTAAATCCAGGAAAGACAGTCTGGAAGCTTGAGAGACAGTTACAAAATTCCAAGAAACATTTAAAAAGTGCTGAACTAAAAGCAAGGAACATCAAATTAGCAATTATTTGGGCTTTCTGAACAACATTTTTTTCGGTCATAGAAACTCTGCAGTACTCATGAGCTACTAAATGAAAGTTTCAATTTTCCTACCAGTTCACATAATCTGCAGAAATTATTCTGGAGTCTAACAGTCATCAAAGTGTGCTGCAAACGGGCAGGGAAGGCTAACAGACATGTCTTCATAAACTCTTCCTTGACCCAGGAAATTAAACATGGGCAAAGCAAAGTGCTGACTATGGTTCAGAAATTTAATGAACCACATTAAAAAAGAAAACAAGAGGAAAAAACAATTTTATTTTCTAATCTAATTTACAAAACTTTAATGGTAGACACAGTCATTTGAATAGAATGGTACCAAAATATTAGTGTTCAGAATGAACAAAACAGAGAACCTTTGTGCCTCTTTTACCTTACCATGCCTGAACAGCTGCATTCTGCTACACTGAACAAGAAATATACGCTCAGTTCATTACCCAGGATGGGTCCTTGATCACTATCAGTATTGTTAAAAATTTATATTCCAAATGGCTTTTACATGTCTTCTTTGAGCACCAAGTGAGGTGAATGACACGAAAGTCAGCCAGAATCCATTTTATTAATTGATGCAAAGAGATTAGGTCCTAGATATTAAACTTGTACAACCAGACTCTGTCTGTGCCCCACAGTTCTGAGTTCTCTCATTCTATACTGGTAGTACAGCACATAATGGATACTTATGTTTTTGCCATTGCACAGAATACTAGAAAAAGCAAATTACTGTGTTCCTGCTAAAGTGTTCACTGGTTATCTTCAGTGTTATTAACCTCATTTTAAATAAGATAAGAAAATGCTAAATGCTGGAAAGAAACAGCCACGTGCAGACAGCCATTTTTTTTACTTGGATGTTTGTGCTAGATAGATGGTGCTGAATTGCTCTTTGTCAGTATTTAGTTCTCCTTGTAGGCTACATATGAGTGGCAAACACTAGGCTAGACCTACATGGTTAATTTTAAGAGAGAGGACAGGAAAATGCCTCCCGCCTCCCATCTCTGAATTATGAACCATTTTCACAGTTGTGCACAACTTTGAGAAAACATTAGAGCCCTCAGGAAATTGTGTGAACACTCCCTACTTCCGTCATTACTTCATTGTTTTCCTTCTTCCAGGAAAAGGACATTTGAGAATATTTTACCTACTCACACAATTTTGGCTGCTAACTGGAAACTTTGAACTCTTTACAGTGTTGCTCTTGCTGCTTTCTGTCTTGTCTTAAAAGTAATTTCAAAATCTAGACCCTTGAGATATTAACATCAATGATAAGGGCAAACTTTTCCAGCAGTTCAAAATGCATTCTATTTAAGGCTTTTTAGTTTAAAGCTAAGGCAAAGACTGATTTCTGTCTCTCTGCTTAAAGAGCTTTAGAAACGGAGCCAACACTGCAGGCAAATTCAGCAGAAACACTGCAGCTGGAGTTGGCAAATCCTCTAAAATAACATATATCATTTTACAATTAACTTGGTGCTGCCTGTTTTTACAGTACTTAGTAACATCTGACCTTATTAATTCCCATTTTTATTACATATTCATTGACAGTAACTGTCACAACTTCCACTTAAGAACCAGAATTTCTACAGGATTTCTCTTCTGATCAGCAAACCTTGGTGATTGAGGGGTTCATCTAGCAGCTGTCAACCCTCACTTTGATAATACAGGAGGAGAAGTCATAAGAATAAAAGGACAGTAATAGTAATAATGATTAAGCTTTGTAGCCCTGGAAGAAGTGCACTTGCAGAATATGACCTTTCCTTAGCTACTGTCTTTCTTTAGCTATCAGAAGAATTCAAATGCGAGACTAGTCATGTTAATCCCTAACAAAACATTAATAGGAATTTATTCAAACTCATCCAATCAAGAAAGCAATGGTACTCTCTATGTTATTGACAAATTGTGCAGTTTTTCTGATATTTTTCCCCTTTTCCCCTTCACCACAAAGCCTCCTAATTCAAACATTGTCTTTTTATTAACCAACAAAAAAAAAGGGTTTTGAATTTGTCATTAATTAGCTTTTTTTATCTCTGACCACATTACCAATGAGGAAGACCCTAAACATAAATGGATGAAAACTGCCAGGAGGGTGAGGAAGGGTAGAAATTCACTGTCACTTGGGAATTCAGGTTGGGATCTGGGCCACAAATCCTCTTTGATTTTATATAGTGCTTTTAGACCCACCATTAATATCCTTTACTCCTCAAGCCAGGTAAACCCAGGAGAACTGTATAGTATATTTAGCTCCAGAAAAACAAGACTTTCTTGCATCACTAATCCAATACACTTTGCAGCTGAACAACGCAGCTGCAACTCAGCCCATCACAAGGACTTCAAGACATATACTGAAGGTGAAACTCTTATAGTTATGGTGAAACCTCTCACCAGCACCAGTTTGGGGACTACTACCTTTGTTTCTTTGGCTGAAATCATTCTTGGACTAGTTGTTCAAAGGGTCATATCTATATTAAGCCTTGTGTTTTACATACATAGGTCTATTTCTCCTTCTCTTGGGGCCACACAATCAAACTGCTAGTTAAGATGCCTCAAATGTGGAGGAAATCCTCTCCCGTAAAAGAGAAAACCTACATTAAAATCAAGAGGCCTTACCAGTATTTAGTATTTACAGACAAGCACACAGCACAGAATGACAGAATAAAGCAAAAATGACTTAGACTTCAATTTCTTAGAAAGCATTCAAGATAATATTAAGGTACAGGCAAATTTCATTATACTGAGGTGCATCTATCATAGAATTAAGAGGGGCAAATTCTCTATTTTTACTATTTCCCTCTATGTTATTCTGTATTCCTTTGCTTTTTTGTCTCCCAGTAATGGGGAGTAATTCTTTTGCCCCTTGGGGCAAGCCACGGGGAGAGTAAATCTTTTCAGAGAGGATGAACAAATCTGTGAGACATGTGAGAGTAGCCCTGGGGAGAAGGACTTGGTTGATGAAAAAAACAACTTGAGCTGGCGATGTACACTTGCTGAATGGAAAGGCAAAGTTGCGTGAATTCTAAGTGTAACAGCAGTGTGAGGGAGGAAGTTCTCCCCCTGTGCTTTGATCTCGTGAAATCCCATCTGCAGTACTGAAGTACAAGAAGGACATAGAGTTGACCGAGTAGGTCCAAGAGGGCCATGAGGATGATCAGAAGGCTGGAGAATCTCTCCGGTGCAGACAGGCTGAGAGAGTTGGCGTTGTTCAGCCTAGAGAAAAGAAGGCTCCAGGAAGATCTCATTACGGCCTTCCAATACTTAAAGGAAGCTTAAGGTAAAACTGAAGAGGAACTCCTTAATAGGGGAAAAACAGAGCCTCCATGGCAGAGGAGAACTGGATGGTCTTTAAGGTCCTTTCCAACTCGAGTCATTCTATCATTCTGTGTGCACGAAATTTCATAACTTATATCCCTCAGACAAGATGATGCTTTTTAACTGTTGAAGCTTTTGAGAATGTAAGTGAGCCAAAACAAAAAAAAGCAAAACTGAAATAGGAATGAGGAAAGTGTTTGTCTTCACCCAGAAATGGTGACATAAGTCTCTCATTCATTTCATATTGATTCAAAATGTCAGTTATAACAACAATAATAATAGAAATTGAGTTTTTCCACTGATTTCTAACAACAATAATAAAAATGAAGTTGTGGTAAGAGCATCATTCCACTCATCAACACGCAGAAGCAAATCCTAACACGTGAATTACAAACACTCAAACCAGAGACAACTACACTGATAAACTGAAAAAAGGAAACTCTTTCTCTTTTTTAATTACTTGGGGACAATATGCAATATTTTTTATTTTATAAATCATATAAATAGTATAAATTATACAAATACAACTATTTCACAAAATTGTCTTTTTCACATTGAGTACATTTTTCTGATGATATTTATAAATATATTTCCATGAAGTTCGTGATTCCTGCCATTAAAAGTAACAACCCTATACGCTTTGCTAGCAGACATGATTTTTCTGAGAAATCTGAAAGGCCCATCAAAAAAACAACACTGCAAGCACTACCAGAACATGACAGAGGGCTTTGTACTGTAGGTAAGAAAAAGCTTTTATAAAACTTAATTTACCTTGACAAGAAGTCTGTGAAAGAGAAACGAAAGGGATATCCGTATCGTATGATTTTGACCATGTCTAGGACACCAATATACTGCAGTTGAGCGGACACATAAAAATTGTCAAAAGTATCTGGCAGCTTGGAATTATTAGGCTTTATACAATGAATAGAATGTGGTGTGCAGTTCTGTAGCTTCCCGATAATATCTGTAAGTGATTTCTGTGGGGAAAAAAAAAAACAGTTCTCAATCATTATTGTGCAGGAACGGCAACTGCACAAAACATGTGCTCTTCGTAACCCTTTAATATAAGTTCCTCAAAAGATATGTCACAGCCATGTAAGTGGCTTACTCAAGAGCATGGTTTTTCTGCCACTTCAATCTGCAGATACTAATTCTGCCTCTTTTGGTGGCTTTTTTTGTATTTTGTTTGTTTGTTTCTATTATTTCTGTCCAGAAAATGTTTACTAACCCTGAGTTGTATTGCCACAGTGGTTGGGCCCCCTCGTTCCAGTTTCTGAAGAAATGAGGATGTCCCTTTCTTTTTCAACAGCTGTGGGAAAGAAAAGCACACACACAGTATCTTTAACTCAAGATGGGCACTGACAGTTTGCTTTCATTAATACACAATTCACAATATTACGCATTTACACAAACAGCATGTCATTTACAATGATTTGGTTTTCACAAAGAATTGGGGAAGAGGATGAAACCCTCAACTGCCTGTGGAGGTATGACTGACAATAAAATTCTGATTTCAGAAGCAGCTGTATACCACTGTAAAGATAAAATTCCTTTTCTGAATAACTGAGCAAAGCCATATGGTTTGGAATTCTACTGTAGAAGCAGGGCTTGTGCAGGTAGTCTCCCATACAGTCTGCATACTAGTAACACAATTCTGTAACTCTCTGAAAAACTTCCTTATGTCTTTGGCAGATGCTTAAGAGGCTAAACATTAGCAAAGGTGATTAGAAAATGTTGAAGGCAAACCAATAATATGAATATTTTAAAAAAACCTCTCTTCCTTTCCTGCAGAAGTGAATGCAGTTTCACTTTTTTAAAGTAATTTTCACCCATGTTTGCCATAAGTCATCAATAATTTTATATTATGTTAGAATCAATGTTATCCTTCCCATGCATCAGAGCTGGGAGTAGGAAACTAATTTTTTTAATACTGTTCTACTTCCTATCTTTGAGATAAAAATGAAATAAGCAACCTAAAATAGGTACTACTATCTTTTTTCTTAAACTTTTTACAGAAAGGCTGGAAAACTACAGCACTCCAGGATTTGGCCAAGCTCTTAGATTCAAACCTCTGTATCAAGGCCTTTTCACCTTTGACTTTTCTTTTTAATCCCTTTCTTGAGTCCACTTACACCACAAAACTCCCTTTCTATCAGGTCAGCACATTCTGGTCTACTCCTGCAATTTTCTTGTTGCTTTAAAAAAGGTTCTGTTTCCACAGTTTGGCCTTCCAAGGCCAATTTCCATTAAAAATATTGCAGTGTTAGCAATTCTCTACTCACTTTGCTAGATTCTGGAGATCTTTTTTATTTCAGATTGTACTTAATAGGATGCAATAAGATTTTAAAGGCAAAACAGAAAAGTAAAAGCAAGCTGTTTGCTACAGGTTTTCTTGTAAAACAAAACAAAACAAAACAAAACAAACAAACAAAAAAAAACCAAAACAGTAGCATGACTATGATATTTCTCAGTTAATGTTTACAAAACATTTTAAGAATATAACTAAAAGTTATCTCCGTACTCATTCATTTCTCCCAGCAAATTAAGTCACTAGTTCTAGACCATTAGCTGAGTTACTGGAAGAACCAGGAAAAAAGCTTTGGATGCTAAATTTTCTGCCTGCTGTCCTGTTTTCCATACACTTCCCATGGGAAAGAGGCATTTGGTTCAATAGGAGGAACAGGAAAGGAAGGAAACAAAGTAAGAACAAAAAATAAATTTAAATCAGTCTCCTTGGACACCTCTAGGTATGGCTTAAGAGCAAGACTACATTACTGACGCTGTACTTCTCTATTACTCATGAATATACAGCTTTAAGGTAGAAATTATTATACCTCTCATCTGCAGAAATAATATATATATATAAAACCCTGCAATCTCTGTTAAGAAGCCAAAGCCACCTAAAAATCTCTCTTCACCAGCACAATATTTTAAAGCTTTAACCAGAAGACATAGCAAAAGTTTTGCAACAGACAAGCTCTTCAACGAACAGTCAGTGAAGCAAAGTGATCATAAAGAAGAGCAATGAAAAGTCAATGATGAGAAGAGCCTTTTGATAGTGATGTGGATTCATGTGACTCAGCTAATGCTATATGAACTGCGAAGTTCACTGATTCTTCCAAAGGAAGGGAGGGTAAAGCAACATCATGTGTTAGGAAAAGATCACAGAAAAACAAGGGGGCAAAAGCTGACGTCAGCAAAAGAGAGTTGTGAGAGTATCAATGAATTTTTTTTTTTTTTAATGTGAAAAGGAAACACAGCCTTCACACATCATGGAGACTCAAGACCTCTACTCGCACAAGTCCTTATGTGCTCCAGAATTATGACCAGCTTTTGGTCTAGCAGCTTTCATGCCTATTTTGGGATGGATTCACTGTTCTCTTGGATCCTACTACAATAGAATGGTGAGTTCAAAGAGGTAGCCTACCCTTCCCTGTGACAATGTGTTCCAAATAATGAAAAAGTCACCTGTTAGACCCAAGAGGTCTAAAAGTAGGTAAATACATGGCCATCTACAGAGAAATCTGTAATTACGTAGCCTAGCAAATAGCTAGGATGGCAGATGAGAAGCAGAAAGGACAGGGAAATCATAACAAACTCCTACGTGACCTCTGGACCTGGATGTAACCTTCTCGTCCCTGGATACTGAGGAGTCTAGAATACCCATACACAGCAGCATGAATACCTTCCATTTTGTATTTCTTAACAAATTATAACACACATTATACAATGTATCATATGTATCTGTCTCAGATTTCAGCTATAAAAGGAATGACATCCTCTGGTTGATAATTCTTTCCTTAATGCCCCTCTTCCTTTTTCTTCCTCTCTTTTTCTTTATTTTCTTTTTTTCCTTTGTTGCCTTTTCCCTCAGGATAAAATCCAATAAAAATACAATGGTTATGATTTTCCAAAATGTAATCATCTCAATTCTAAGCTGATGAAAAAATGCCCATTACATTGCATTTTCAATTACAATAACAATAATAACAACAAAACAATAACATCATTTTAGCTTATCACAGTGGATTTTCAAGGCTATGCTGGTAAAGGGAAGAAATTATGTGAGACAGCACAGTTATAGATGTGGACTTGATCCACAAAATAAATTAAGCACTTACCTACTTCCAGCTCCTTCATCAGGTGTCTGTTGCAAAAAAGCAGTAGTGTTGGCACTGGAACAGCTTAGGTATATTAAGGTCTGCTTCAGTCATCCAGGACAGCACACTACCTTGCTCAAATTAGGCCAAATTAGTACCTACAAACTAAGTAGTGTACTGTCTCACTTGCACAGCTCATCTCAAAACCTACCTTCAGGAAATCAAGCAATCCTTGCCTCTGTGGGCAGATGAAAGATGAAAGTCTTAACCACCTTCCACCTAACACCCAATAGTTTAAAGCATTCTCACTGAATATGGAAGATCTGACTTAATTTATTGTGCTTCCCAAAGGAATTTGAATACCATATCTCTCTGAAGAGAGTAACTCCTGGTTAAAAGCTATTTTAGACTGGTGAAAAGTTTCATAGTTTCAGAGGTCCCAGCTGTGTGGTGTTTCCTCTCGGCTTCATTAGGCTTCTAACTTAGGCATACCTTTCATGCTTCCTTCCATGTATGGGACTAGGATCTTTTTCAAAAGCTTAGGAAACTTCCTTTAGGAAGCTGTTACTATAGCAGAAAGGCACCTAAATGCACCTTGTGATGCCTCAGCTGTTTGCTAAATATATCCTTGAACCAACACCATTCACTTCAACTTCTGTTTTTCCACTGAGATTACTGACAAGAACAGTAGACAAGAATTATGGTACTATCAGCAGTAAACCGATGAGGAAACTCCCATCGTTATCTTGTGGAAGTGCTTGAATAAAGCCCTCTAAAAGACACATGAGCACAAGCTCCTTAATCCCATGGTAGAATCAATTTTTGTGCAGCTGTAAGCCAAAAATAAAGTTTCAGGATTGAAGAAGCCTGGCAAGGCAGCTGGTGCACTGAGAGAACTACTTGCTTCTTTTCTAGAAGGGGGAATTCCAAAGCTCTATCAAGAACTGACTCTGCAAACCACGTGATTTCTCCTCAAAAGAGATGTCCCATGTGACATAAACTACATTTTGAAACCCTAACAAGGTTTTTGTTTGTTCGTTTTTGTTTGTTTTGTTACGCTTTTTAACTTTTGGGGCTGACTTAGCTAGCAGAAAAAGAGGCAAGTTCAGAAACATACAAGTCTGATTTATTTTCAAATCATCTGAAACACATATAGGGCACTACATAAAATATTTAAAAAAAAATGTATAGAGTTGATCTTCGTACAAAACCACAGAGGAGTCAGAAAGTCCTACCTTGCTGAGCTCCACGTATTTCTTCGTTTCTCCACTTGCACAGGCTACTGATGTTTTTTTATTCAGCAGAGCTGCTTTGCATCCTTTGAACTTAAGGGAATGATATGGAGGAATAAGTGATCCAGTCTGTGTCAGTTTGGACTGGAACAACTGATTGATGACTACATTTTCACTGGCTAGGAAGAAAGAAAAAATTAATGCATGAAAATAAAATACAGTTTAAAAAGTATATACATGAAGGAAGGAAAAAGATGCATATGCTAACAGACAGTTAAATAAGTAAATATAAAACAAATGAACATCCCAAAAAACTATTATTTTATGCACTGACAGTTACCAAAGAGCACTTAATATCTAAGAATGTCAGTCATTGGTAACATTATTTTTAAAACTATTTACGTCCTACTCTGAACAAAACAGGACAGAAGACAAAACCTTTTAGGCTATGATCTGTCCAAATTAATTACTTACTTATGTTATAATCACATTTGTCTTTTGTTCCATTACTGACTACTAATATATCTATCTATTAAAGCACTGTAAAAGTAATGTAAGTGATGCATGATGATGATTTATCTAACAAGTAACATTTAGAAATGATTAAGGCACTTGACAGCAGTCAATTTTGAACAGTCATAGCACCAAAGGAAAACAATTATATAAAATATAACGTAGGAATGGATTAAAAAAAAAAGGCTAGGTGAAGGACAGAACTATAGCAAGTTAAGTTCATGTTTCTTCACATCAAAATCACACCTAAAATATTAAAAAAAAATAATGCCATACATATTTTTGATGCAGTGTGATAATTAGAGAACAAATTACTCTCAAGATATGTTTTTAAACTAAAACTGTGAATCTTAAGACAGATAGGGTACTTTATAATAATTCCAGTTAATGGATAAATGTAATTAAGTTCATTAAAAATGTCATTAAGTTTAGCATAACAAGTAGAAATCTTCAGTTTGTTCTTTAATAGCTGAGTAAAAATATATTTACTAGATGATTAAATATAGTAGGTTTGTTTCTTCTTTTCTGTGGAGGTTATTACTGCTGACTTAACACTAATAATAAAGTTACGAGAAAGATACTAAAGCAGATACTTGAATAAATTTTGGCACAATGGTGGGCGCAGTCCATTTTTTAAATATGGACAAATGTAATAGGTAACATTAAGAAAGAAATTAAAATTATGCCCTTCAAATTAGAAGAGATAAAACCTACATTAATAGTATCTCCTGGTTCATCTACAGGACATGTATGTTCCACATTCGAACATATATATGAAAATGACTTCAATGTTGTTAGTGTATTTAAAGGTTTTTAGCTGAGTAAGGAAACTACATTCAATGAAAAGCAAAAGAAGAAAGCACTTAAGCTATACATCTACATAACTTATGAAATTGACACGAAAGGAAAAACATCACTGACAATCAATAGTTTTAAGTTCCAAAAGCCTAAGTCACTTAAAACAGAAGTAATGTAGCCCTTAAGTCACTTAGATCCTTTTAAATATTCTGCCTTCAGAATTTTTCCATTAATTATATTTATTATTTGACTTGTTAATTATATATACTCACTCTCAGCAAATCAAATATTTTATATGCAATCCAATTCTCCATTCCTCCCTTTTAACAGCTGCATAGATTATTACACAAAATAGCAATGACGATGCAAAAGGAAACTGAGAGAATGGAAGAACGCTCTCTTGTAGAATACACTGGAAAATGATGATAAAACTTTTTGTGCTATTTGGTAGATTATCATGTAAATTCCAATAGTGAGAAGAGGAATGTATTTTAAACTATAATCAATAGGATTATATTCAAGATTAATTCTTTCATTGCTTTTCTAATCCTTCATGTATGCTATTTGCCTTTAAAAAGCATCAATTATTTTACTAGAGAGTTGAGCTTCACAGTAACAGCAGGGCTGATTTGGAAGACAAATATTGCTTCCAAAAGATCTCTACTTCTATTGAAAGAAATACAAATATGTAAGATATTAAGTGAAAGACTGTACTAGTTGGAACAAAGATAAATAACACCTCAGGGTGTACTGACATTTCTCTGAGGAAAATGTTTTTCTTCACAGAAAGAGTAAACGAATTAGGTTTTTAATTATCCAATTAAGAATCATTAATTAATAAATGGAGATGCATTATTATTAGGCATAATTATACAATATGCACATGGAAAGGTATTTAATTTTGAATTTCAATGAACATTTGTATCTGTTCACTGGAAAACAAGAATGCCCACATGATGCTGCTTTTAAAAACCATACTCAAGCAGTGGAGATGAGGATGAATTTTTTTTTTACTGGAAATAAAAATATGTATGTACTATATTAAAAAATGAAAATCAAAGTCCAGTTGTAACAACAGCAACTACAAAACCATTTACTTACTTTTCATTACAAATATGAGATTTTGTGAAAGGGAATCTTTATTTTTTTCTACTGCACCAGCAATTTCGTAAGTAACCTATAATAAAATATTGTGACATCATTAGTAATGCTCACCGCACCTATTAAAAATATCACAGCAGTAGAGATGAAGCTGTGGGTTTCTTTCCACTCAACAGTTAAAGACTGGCACCAGGTAATGTCTTTCAATCCTTTCTTAATAACAATACTAACCAGAAGAACTGGTTGCTGAACATTGTGTCTCAGTGAGTATATAGAAATTTCATCAGACTGATTCCAACACACTTTCACAATGCAAGGCCAAATCAGAACTGTATAGAAGACAGTAACATAAACATTGCTTTTCCTGTAGGATGAGGGCATCAGTCTTAGACCACCATGTTTTGTTCATGCTGACCACAACAGACACTCATGGAGTAATCTGAATCCTGGTTCACACTTACAACAAGCTCCACTCATTTGTACTGCTTTTGGATGCAAGTTCATTCTTCAGGTTATGTAAAAATTCCATTTACCCTTCTAACAGCTATGTATCTAAGGACTGTGGAAGACATCAGCTGACTGATGTCATAATTTCAAGAACATAATTTCAAGAACTGCTGGAGTGTTTGTCCATCTGTCATCTGAATGCAGATAAAATAATGTATGTGGGTACTCCAAAGTGAACAAAACCCAATGCTCCAGCCAGGCTTCCTGAAGGTACATACAAAATAATTAAGTATGTCCAAATGCCTGTTTTAATATTGAGCCTACCTCAGCTGCTACTATACAGAAAAGCAGCACTGAGACCAAAATGCAGTCACTGAGCCTGAAATGCCAGTTAAAACCTTTGCATCATGATTATCAGGTTGCTTTGCCTTCATCTTTCCAAATTTAAACTTACTTCACTTAAAATATCAATATTCTACAACACACAATGATTAAAATAATATAGTGAAACAGAATTTTCATATCAATAATTCGTGATTGTTTCACATCTCGGCTAGTAGGGCAACCAATATTAAATGGATTTGGGGCACAACTTTAAAAATTAGCTGTGCTACCTATGTTCTGTTTCGAAAACTAGTCTAAATACAAATGATGGGATTTATCTCACCTTATGTAAGTGTGGGTGAGTACAACTCAGGCATACATGACTTCTGTATATATGCAGGAAAAAGATATTGTATACCATGACTCATCTGTCCTATCTTTCAGTGAGATGCATTCCATCATAGCTAGCTCTTATTCCCAACCACTATGAGAGTAGATTAGATGGCCAGCTCCAATATGCAAGACTCCAGCTGCAGCTGAGGACACTTTGCTAGATGAAGCAGACACACAGAGTCTAATGGCTATAATACTTCAGTAGACCTAAAATTCCACCAGCAAACCATGATGATGCCCAACCTTTATCTGACTGATCTGTAGAAGAGAAGCAAAGATTGGACTTGCTAGACTTCAAGTTCAGCACCAAGAGAAAGTTAAGTGACTAAATCAAACAGTTCCTTGAACAGGAAATGCTCTAGAACTAGTTAACAAGTATCTAATTCCACCTAGACTTGTACTCACTTAACTTGGCATTGTAGATGTCTATGGCCACCCAGAACTGCTGCCCACAACTATTTCTTAATTCCACTCTTTCAAGTAAACCAACTTTGTGTCATTTTTTCCTGTTGTTTTTCTTTATTTATTTACTTAATGTGGTTGACAATTGTGTTTAATAATACTATAGTTGCTACTCTTCAGAAAACAAGACAGAAATACCCAATTCACAGCAGAGATTCAAGGCAACCCAGCTACAAAACTTAGAGCTTCTTTAAGGCCTGCTACCATACTGAGAACAAAAATCAGCCCAAGTGACAGACAAATGCACACTCTGCCAGTTTTGCTAAACCTACACAGTGAATTTCAGTATCTCTGCTTCATTTCTTTCTGCTGACTGAGGTGGGAACTTACATTTCTTAAATCACAAGGCAATTGTGTTAGCTTGGGAGGACAAGCTGTTCAGCACTGAGAGAAACTGCTTTTCCCCTTTATGTTGAGACATGGCATAATAATAATTAAAGCACTAATGTTTTTCTGGATATTCTGTTAATTTAGAATTCTGTGCTGTATGCACACACAGCTTTAACTTAGGGAAGGTTTTCCTTCTCATCCTCCAAACTCTAACATCACCCTGATCCTGGAGCTTGGTATACTTATTTGTGTCCCCTCAGGTTCAGGCTAAGACAGTAGCTAAACTAGCGCTTCCTGTTTCTCAGAGGAAAGCTCTCACCGTTAGACTACTACATGAAGAAAAAGTACTACTTAGTAACTTTCTGAATGAAAGGGAAATTTCACAGAAAGCTTATTTCTGAAAAATAGATTAGTGTTTGGTACCTTTTCATGAGGATGGCAGAAGAACAGCTAGTTAATTCACATGGTTTAGAAACAAATCCTGGCTTGCACAATACTAGAATCCAAAGAGAATTTTAAAAAACATATTGACTGTAGTATCGCCAGGATTAGGCAGATACTTAATGGAAACTTCTTAAAATAGTTAGTTTTTCTTTACCTTGGGACCATGTTTTTACCTAAAATCTGTTTTAAATTTCTTACTGAATCTATGTACCTTAGGTATTTGAGGAATTTTTATCCCTGTGTATTTAATCAAGCTGTAAAGTTATAATAAAGATAAGTAACACTAATCAGTTCATTAATTTTCTTTTCCATTGGGTCATTTGACAATTATGTAATGGTATCTTACTCATGAAAAAGATTATATGACTTATTACGTGTATAATCTGTTATACTTAGCAATTGTCAGATGATGTAATTAGTATGGCATCTGCCATAGAAAAGGTATAACAATAGACTACATTAATTTCCGTGACAGTTGCAATAATATATAATAATTTAATTGCATCTCATAAGAACATACAACACAGTAAACTATTAGAATAATTTAAGTACACTATTAAATGTTTTCAGTGTAGTTAAGTAAATGTTCTACCATATTGGTCCATAAAAGATAATTAACAGAACTTATTTGACAAATTCATAATGCCAGTTCCTAACCGACTGTCTTAGGCTTTGACTAAATTAGAAAAAGAGAATTACTATTGATGAGAAGAGTAGGTAAGTATAGCAGGGGGAGATAATACATTATGATTATATGTCTACATTGAAATGGAGAAGGTATACTACTGGTAGTAGTATAATACATTACCAGCTTCTAGAACTATATTCATAAGACATCTCTCATAACATATAAAATGCATAAATGTTAACAGGATTGCCTTTTACGAAGACATTGCTAACTCTCTGACACTTTTCCCACAGTAAATTGGTAAATTAATTCACTGCCTAAGGACATGAAAAGTGATTCAATGAAAAGGCACTCTAAAGTTCAGTATTTGTTAGTTCCACAAAAGAGAAAAAGAAGGCCTCTCCACAATGTCTATTTTGTTAGTATTATACCGGCCCCCTCAGAGACACCAGTCTGCACTGGTACTCTGCCTAACGCATGGATATTTCCCCTGCTTTTTTCCCACTGGTTTTCTAAAGTAAACTTAGCCAAAACTCTGTACTAATTAGCACTCAAGCCCAGTGTAAAGCTATTTTGAGGAGAAAAATCCCAAATAAATGTTATATGATTCAGGTAGGAATTGCGCACTAGCTTAGCTCAGGGTTCTGGTATTATGAAACATACCCCTTATTCCCACTTCCATTTATTGTAACTGTTTGTTCTGTCTTGCTCTATACAATGAACATTTCAGAGTAGACCAAAGGTAACCAAAGGTAACAAGATCTTTAGATAATATCTGAACCAGTTGTTTTTATTATAAACAGTGCACAGTTCCACGCAGTTTTTTGTTTCAGTAAAACATTAAAAAAAGAAAGGGATTGGATTTGCTTCCCTACTTAAGATCAGAAAGGAAGAGAGCTTAACCTAAACACACTGGTAGTGAGGCAGGCCAAAAAATCATTTAGTCCTGGACATTCAGGGGAAAATACTGAATAACACTTCCACTTCACCTCCCATAAGTTCCCCTCTGCCCATTATGGAACTCTGGCTCTGTAAGATGTATCTCATCTTTGGGTTATTACCTCTTGACAGATGTTTCCTCTCTGAGACTCTATTTCTAGAGGTCATTAATATTTTTGGCATCCCCAACACTCTGTGTAAAGGAGTTTCACTGGTTACTTGCTATGCAAAAAAAAAATCATTTCATTCTGCTTGTTTCAAACCTGTTTTCTGGTAATTTAAATCAGCATGCCTGGTTTTAATGTCATGAGAAAAAGCAGATATGAATAAGAAATAAAAACCCAACAGCCAGAAGACAGAAGGCCTACACATCAAATGTCCACAGAGAACTGCACAGCCCTTTTATCATCTAACATACTCTCACCTCTTCACTTTGTTAATTATCCTCATGCCACGCAATTTTATATCTTCTCTGAGAAATCTGACTTCTGAGATGAAGTATCCCCAGTTGTATCACCTGACTTTGACAACAGATTTTATTTAAGTTTACTGCATTTCCCAAAATACTTTATCAATAGGGTCACCTTTACACATATTTTTCATCAATTCCTTCAATTATTTTTTGCTTTCATATCTTGTGATAGGTCAGAAGTATTAAAGGTTAATGGAAGATTTTAAAAGCTAGAAAAATGCTACCTAGAATGTTATGCTCATTTAGCTGCATCAACAATTAAAAAGGAAACTATTTCTATTTTAATAATGAAACTCATAGTTTTTTTTATGAATCACTGTAAGGTAATCAGTATATATAAACATTCTTGAGAATATGTTAAAGGTCTATTTCAGTGAATAGAAGGGTCATCTGTAGTTGCTACTTTTCTGACAGTACTTAAATGCTAGTGATAGTATTTAAGAACTTGAATATACCATTTTTCTGAGGATCACTGGGCTTCTCATCCTTCCAAAACAAGTCTTATTAAGCAATGAGTAAATACTTTTTAAACATTCTGTAAAATCTTACTCTAACATTCAGATAAAAATAGTGTAATATTAAAACCAGAAGATATTTAGAAACAAAAGGGGAGGGATTATAGAGATGTTCTATTATTTTTTCCTTAAGGCAAGCCTGTAGATGAGTGTCCAAAATCAAGTCTACTTAAGGAAAGAAAGAGAGAAAGAAAGAGAGAAAGAAAGAAGGAAAGAAAGAAGGAAAGAAGGAAAGAAGGAGAGAAAGAGAGAAAGAGAGAGAAAAAGAAGGCAAGAAGGAAAGAAAGAAAGGGAAGGAAGGAAGGAAGGAAGGAAGGAAGGAAGGAAAGAAAGGGAAGGAAGGAAGGAAGGAAAGAAAGGGAAGGAAGGAAGGAAGGAAAGAAAGGGAAGGAAGGAAGGAAGGAAAGAAAGGGAAGGAAGGAAGGA